>NW_017191251.1:0-10870 GCF_001704415.2 Capra hircus
AATAGAGTTTTGCCAAGAAAATGCACTGGTCATAGCAAACATCCTCTTTCCAACAACACAGAGAAGACTCTACACATGATCACCAGATGATCAACACAGAAATCAGATTGATTATACTCTTTGCAGCCAAAGATGGAGAAGCTCTATACAGTCAACAGAAACAAGACCGGGAGCTGACTGTGGCTCAGACCATGAACTCCTTATTACCAAATTTAGACTGAAATTGAAGAAAGCAGGGAAAACCGCTAGACCATTCAGGTACGACCTCAATCAAATCCTTATGATTATACACTGGAAGTGAGAAATAGGTTTAAGGCCTAGATCTGATAGATAGAGTGCCTGATGAACTATGGAATGAGGTTCATGACATCGTACAAGAGACAAGGTTCAAGACCATCCCCATGAAAAAGAAATGCAAAATAGCTGTCTGAGGAAGGCTTCCAAATAGCTGTGAAAAGAAGAGAAGTCGATAGGCAAGGAGAAATGGAAAGATATAAGCATCTGAATGCAGAGTTCTAAAGAATAGCAAGAAGAGATAAGAAAGCCTTCTGCAGTAATCAATGCAAAGAAAGAGAGGAAACAAACAGAATGGGAAAGACTAGAGGTCTCTTCAAGAAAATTAGAAATACCAAGGGAATATTTCATGCAAAGATGGGCTCGATAAAGGACAGAAATTGTATGGACCTAACAGAAGCAGAAGATATTAAGAAGAGATGGTAAGAATACACAGAAGAACTGTACAAAAAAGATCTTCACGACTAGGAAAATCACGATGGTGTGACCACTCATGTAGAGCCAGACATCCTGGAATGTGAAGTCAAGTGGGCCTTCGAAAGCATCACTGCCAACAAAGCTAGTGGAAGTGATGGAATTTCAGTAGAGCTATTTCAAATCCTGAAAGATGATGCTTTGAAAGTGCTGCCCTCAATATGCCAGCAAATTTGGAAAACTCAGCAGTGGCCACAGGACTGGAAAAGGTCAGTTTTCATTCCAATTCCAAAGAAAGGCAACGCCAAAGAATGCTCAAACTACCGCACAATAGCACTCATCTCACACACTAGTAAAGTAATGCTCAAAATTCTCGAGCCAGGCTTCTGTAATATGTAAACCATGAACTTCCTGATGTTCAAGCTGATTTTAGAAAAGGAAGAGGAACCAGATTGCTGATATCCATTGGATCATGGAAAAAGCAAGGGAGTTTCAGAAAAACATCTATCCCACAGACGGAGGAGCCTGGTAGGCCACAGTCCATGGGGATTCAAAGAGTCGGACACGACTGAGCGACTCCAATTTCACTTTTCACTCTCATGCATTGGTGAAGGAAATGGCAACCCATTCCAGGGTTCTTGCCTGGAGAATCCCAGAAACGAGGGAGCTTGGTGGGCTGCTGTCCATGAGACTGCAGAGTCGGACACGACTGAAGCAGCTTAGCAGCAGTAGCAGTGCACAAGAAGAGTACACAAGCCAAATAATTTGCTCACAATAACAGAATTGAGATCATATGAAAAAAAAAAGGCTGGCATCGTGGATTAATGGGTATGGTAACCAGCCTTCAAGTGAATCGAATCTCCTGATATTCCCACCCCTGTGTAGTTCTCTCTCAATCTATCACAGGGTTGACCTGTGAGACTAAGCAAATACAGAAGTGAAGATGTGTAACCTCTGAACAAAGACTCTGCACTTTATCATGGGTGCAAGTGCTTTCCTGAATCACTCATTCTGAGAAAACACAGCAGCCTCCACAAGAGAAGCCCTTGCAGAGGCCCACAGAAGGAGAAACTGAGGCTTCATGAGTACAGCCAAGTGAGAGAGCTTAGATTCAACAAGCTAAGTCTTCAGAGGTTGCCAAGCCAGACAAAAGCTTGATTACTACCTCAGGAGAGACCCTGGGCCAAGAGATAACAAGTGTTAAGTTCTTTCAAACTATTCATTTTGAGATCATATGTACAACACAAACATTTCAAGATATAATACCATTCACATCATACTTACACACAGGAAGAGTTCTCCTATAAATATAGCAAAAATTAACACACACACACACACACACACACACACAGCACCAAAAAACAGGCGCTGCCTGGCAGTCCAGTGGTTTGGTTAGGACTCAGACCTCTCACTGCCAGGATCCTGTGTTCGATCCCTGGTTGGGGAACTAATAGCCTATGAAGCCACATGTTGTGACCAAAACAAAACAAGCTGTGAAGTTCAAAGCTGTACCAGCAAGATAAGTATACAACACAGCTGTAGGCACAAGTTGCTGGGCATAGAGCTACCTATGATCTTGTTTACTCGCATGAAATCAACTCAGATGGTGCCTCACCCCTATCCAGTGGAGTTCACTTAGTTAACGAAATAAAGCCCTTAAGGGTACAGAAATGAGCAAGTAATCCCACGTGAACATGTTAAATCAAAACACATTTTCTCTGAATGAACCACTTCATTCATTTATTCATTTGGCCATGCTGCTTGGCTTGTGGGGTCCCAGTTCCCTGACCAGAGGTTGAATCCAGACCACTGCAGTGAAAGCCCAGAATCCTAACCACCAGGCCACCAGGGAACCCCCACACCTGAATTGCTTTGCTTTCGTAGCTAAAACCTTAGGATATGTGCATTGCCCCATGTTAGCCTCACCAAGTGGTAGGAGTCAGCTCTACACAGCTTAAGACCCATGGTGCTCTTACTTTTTTTCTTTCAAGAAGGCAGGAGAAAGCAAGTCACCCTGCCTGTTTTTAAGGTTGCCACTCAGAAAGCTGCAAACCTGAAACCATGATTGCCCTGAAGTCAGCACCCGCAATCAGGGTCAGGTAATCCCCAATCAGCAATACTCTCTCAAACAGCAACGTGTCGGCCCACAAATGAACGGAGAAAAATGGAAAGTAAGAAAGCCACAACTTTGTCCCTTATTGTAAAGATGTCTGTCACCTTACCTCAGGGGCCCACTGAAATCCTCAGCGCTTGAGACCTCCCAGGCAGCAAACGGTCACATCCTGGGGACGAGCAGAGGGAAAGGTCAGGGTGAGTCACCTGTTCCCGAACATTCTGTTAGGGACCAAACGACTGTCTCTAGGACCTGAGTCATGTTTACCAGAAAGAGACAGGATATGCGCTCATCCTGCCTGGCCAATCATGTAACGCCAGCTACTCCTGTAACTGAGACAAAGAACTGCCTGTATATAAGCCGCCATACTCCTTTGGGCCCTAGTGCACCAGAGATAAACTCCCTTCTTGCATTTGCAAAACTGTGGTGGACTTGCTCTCTCGGTCGGTTCAGAGATACGGGCTTGGAGCATAACATCTGGGGCTCGTCCGGGATCTCCGTCCCACCGGGGAGGACAACTCTCCTGGTAGAAGGAGTAACCTCATTAGGAGATAAGAGCTCTGAGCACCGGTGCTAATGTTGCAGAAGCCCAGATTAAGTCTGAGGCCTAGTATCTTACTGGGGAGGCATCTGGCTGTAAAGTGCAGAGGCAAGTCAGCGTAAGGCCAAGAGGCAATAAAGGCAGCTGGGAAGCTGGGGAGGCAGCTGGCTCTGATGCTGGATTAAGTCAGCGTAAGGCTGGGCCCCGGTTTCATGCTGGGGAGGATGTGAACATCCTGCAGGTAAGATTGAGTGCTTTGTCGGTAGCCACCTTGTGTTTGTTATCTGTTTGTCTATTTGTGGTGTCTGCGCTGCTCTTTGTGTGCTCTGTTGGCTCCCAGTGTACTTTTGTGATCATGGGACAAACAACTTCTACTCCTTTATCTCTTATGATTAACCACTTCTCTGATTTCAAGTCTAGAGCTCAGAATCTTTCATTACTGGTAAAGAAGAGCAAACTGGTGACTTTCTGTTCTGTCGAGTGGCCCACCTTTGACGTTGGATGGCCACAAGAGGGAACTTCAATCCCCAAATTATCCAGGCAGTTAAAGAGAGTGTCACCCAGATCAGACTCCCTACATTCTGGTCTGGCAGGATCTAGTGAGGAACCCACCAGAATGGCTTAAACCCTTTGTTCTCGCTCCTCCTAAACCTCCCCGTCCCTCTTCCCCAACTCCAACCTCACCAAGCCACAGGTGTTAGTAATGAAGGCTTCTGAAGAAAAAAAGGACAAAAATCGACCAAAGCAGGTATTCCAGGAATCTTCTCTGTATCCTAATCTGATAGATCTGGAGACCGAATTGTTCCCACCCCTGTATGGATCCACATCCGCCCTTGCTTTCACAGGTTTCATCGGGAGAAGCCAGGAGGAGAACCGAGCCTTCAGCTCATCCCAGAGAAGGGGCCCCGCCCAGGGAACTCGGGAAAAAGCAAGAGAAATGGCCAATGTAGCGGAAGAAGACCCGGAAGTCCCCTCCTCCACTGTTCACGTTTCCGGTCCGGGCGGGACCAGCCAGAGAGGGTGGAGCGCGGACATATCAGTATCGGCCCTTCTCCACTAGTGATTTGTACAATGAAAAAACCAGACTCCCTCCTTCTCTGAAAAACCGCAGGGTCTTATTGATCTTTTAGAGTCTATCCTGTTTACTCACAATCCCACTTGGGATGATTGTCAGCAACTGTTACAGGTACTTTTTACTACAGAGGAGCACTAACGGATCCTGTCAAAAAACCCGGAAAAATGTGCCAGGGGTGGATGGGAGGCCCACAATACAGCCTAACCTCATTGAGGAGGGGTTCCCTTGGTGCGACCCAACTGGGACTTCAAACGCGCTGAAGGTAAGGAGCGTCTCCGAGTGTACCATCAGACTCTCATGGCTGGCCTTAGAGGGGCCGCCAGAAAGCCAACTAATTTGGCCAAAATAAATCCAGTGAGACAACAGCCAAATGAGAGCCCAGCAGCCTTCCTGAAAAGGATAATGAAAGCTTTTAGACAGTATACCCCTATGGACCCACAGGCAGATGAGTCACGAGCGGCAGTTATGTTAGCATTTGTAAATCAAGCAGCCCCCCATTTTAGAAAAAAAGTTACAAAAGATAGAGAGGTTAAATGAACAATCCTTGCAAGATCTAGTGAGGGCAGCCGAGAGAGTTTTTAATCATAGAGAGACCCCAAAAGAGAGAGAGGACCGCATTAAAAAAAAAAAATTTAGAGCTGAAAAAAACCGTAAAAATCAAAAAGAGCTGGCCCAGATATTTTTTGCTGGGGTTGAAAACAAAAACAGTTTCCAGAAAGGGAAAAAATTGGACTCAAAAACTGAAAAAAAAACGACAAGGCGTAAGCTTGAGAAAAACCAATGTGCGTTTTGTAAAGAGTTTGGACATTAAAAGATAAATGCCCCCCAAAAAATCTAAAAGAGGAGCCCCCAGAACCCCAAAAATGAGACTCCCTCTCCAGACAGTCATATCCTCTACGCGGGTGAGGATAGCGACTAGGGGGTCAGGGCTCGAAGCCCCTCCCCGAGTCCTGGGTAACTATAAATGTGGAGGGGAAACCGGTTGGCTTCATGGTGGACACGGGAGCCCCATACTCAGTCTTAAACCAAAAAGATGGACCCATGTCTAAGAAAAGTAGCTGGGTGCAGGGAGCAACCGGGACTAAACGATATGGATGGACTACAAAACGGCATGTGAACTTGGGGGCCCACCAGGTGACCCATTCTTTTCTGGTGATACCTGAGTGTCCAGCGCCCTTGTTGGGAAGGGATTTACTGTCTAAAGTAAATGCCCAAATTCATTTCGACCACGGACAAGTGCGGTTTTAGATGGGACCGGGCATCCTCTTCAGGTCTTGTCTCTGGCATTAAAAGATGAATACAGACTCTACTTGCCAGAGGCCCAGCGACAATAAGCCCCGAAGTACAACCATGGGTTCAAAGATACCCTCAGGCCTGGGCTGAAACTGCAGGAATGGGACTAGCCAAACAGAGGCCCCCTATCATTGTGGAACTGAAAGCCAGTGCTTCCCCGGTGAGGGTACGACAGTATCCCATGAGTCAGGAGGCTCGACAAGGAATTACTCCTCATATACAATGCCTCATAGACGCTGGGGTCCTGAAAAGGTGCCGGTCCCCATGGAACACTCCCCTGTTGCCTGTGAAAAAGCCTGGGGGAACTGATTTTAGACCGGTTCAAGATCTACGAGAAGTCAACAAACGGGTGAATGATATTCATCCTATGGTTCCTAACCCTTATACATTGCTAAGCAACTTGCCTCCAAACTACATTTGGTACACTGTTTTAGATTTAAAAGATGCCTTTTTTAGTTTGCCTCTCCCCGCAAGCCAAGAGATCTTTGCCTTCGAATGGCAGGAAGACGGTGGTCAGACCCCTGTGCAGCTGACATGGACTCGCTTACCACAGGGTTTCAAAAACTCGCCCACGTTATTTAATGAGGCCCTGGATGAAGACCTCCGTGAGTATCGGGTTGAACACCCTACCATTGTTTTATTACAATATGTTGATGACCTTATGCTGGTGGCGGCTACAGAGAAAGAGTGCCAAGAGGCAACAGGTGACCTTCTCCAAACCTTGGGGACTTTAGGTTACTGGGCTAGTGCCAAAAAGGCCCAGATTGCCAAGCAAGAGGTTACATACCTCGGTTATAAGATAAAACAGGGCCAGAGGTGGCTAACACAGGCTATGAAAGAAACCATCCTCCAGATCCCTGAGCCGGCTAACCCTAGACAAGTGAGAGAATTTCTGGGAATGGTGGGATATTGCCGGTTATGGATCTTGGGGTTTGCAGAAAAGGCCAGGCCCCTATATGAGGGGACCAAAGAAAACAAGGACTAGAAATGGACTGAGCCAATGAAAGAGGCCTTCCAAGAGCTCAGGCGAGCCTTGCTAGAGGCTCCTGCCCTTGCCCTCCCTGATCCATCTAAGCCTTTCCATTTTTGTAGATGAAAAGCGGGGGATAGGAAAAGGGTACTAACACAGAGATGGGGACCATGGAAGAGACCTGTAGCTTACCTTTCCAAGAGACTGGACCCAGTGGCAGCCGGATGGCCACCTTGCCTCCGTATCATCGCGGCCACGCGCTCTTAGTCCATGATGCTGATAAACTGACTTATGGACAGAGACTCTTGGTCTACACTCCTCATGCCATAGAGAGAGTTTTAAAGCAACCCCCAGGTAAATGGATTTCTAATGCCCGCTTGACGCACTACCAGGCCTTGCTACCTGACACCCCACGGATTCATTTCCAAACGCCCTGCACTCTAAATCCGGCCACTCTTTTGCCCAATCCGGGGGAAAATAGCCCCCTCCATGATTGTGATGAGATACTGGCCGGGGTAACAGCAATGCGAAAGGACTTAACCGATACTCCACTGGATAACAGTGAGCTAAAATGGTTCACAGACGGCAGCAGTTATGTAAAAGATGGACAGAGACGGGCGGGAGCCACAGTAGTAGATGACTCTGGACAGACGATATGGGCAGAGGCCCTTCCCCCGGATACCTCAGCACAAAAAAGTAGAGTTAATTGCCCTGATTCAAGCATTAGAGAGAGCCAAAGGAAAAAGAATAACTATTTTCACTGACAGTCGCTATGCTTTTGGCACGGTACACATCCAGGGCCCGATATATTGGGAACGGGGTTTTTGACAGCTGAAGGAAAAGAAATTAAAAACTTGCCTGAAATCGTAGACTTTTAGAGGCTGTACAGATGCCTCGGGCTGTGTCAATAGTACACGTACCTGGACATCAGAAGGGTGACAGCCCCACGGCACGAGGGAATCATGCCGCAGACCTGGCAGCTCGAAAAGTAGCTGATAAAGATTTCATCACCCCTGTGTTGGCGATCGGACTTCCACCTCCAGGTATGGGAACTCTGCCCCCAACCCCTGAGTATTCATCCACAGACTTTGCTTGGATCCAAAAACACACCAACCTTCAAAAAGATAAAGATGGATGGTACCGAGACTCAGACGGCTACTTGATACTCCCTGCTCAGTTGGGACGGCAACTATGTGAGCATTTGCACTTGTCTACTCATCTGGGAGAAAAGAAGACTCTGATGCTCTTTCAAACTGCGCGCCTGCGATTTCCCGGCACCAGACAACTGTAAAGAACATACTGCATGCTTGTAAGGCGTGTCAACAGATGAGGCCAGGAAAAGGACAACATGCAGGACTGAGGTATCGGGGAGAAGGACCAGGGCAACACTGGGAAGTAGATTTCACCGAGGTAAGGCCAGGCAAGTATGGTTACCGGTACTTGTTAGTGTTGGTGGATACCTTCTCAGGGTGGGTAGAAGCTTTTCCTACAAAGGGAGAAACCGTGATGATAGTGGCAAAAAGATTTTAGAAGAAATAGTTCCCAGGTTTGGCCTGCCAGTGACCATCGGCTCTGATAATAGACCTGCTTTTGTGAGTCAAATAGTTCAGAGCCTTGCCCTAGCCCTGGGGACTAAATGAAAGTTACATTGTGAATACAGTCCACAGAGCTCAGGGCAAGTAAAAAAATAAATCGGACTCTAAAAAAAACTTTAACTAAATTGGCTATAGAGACTGGTGGGGACTGGGTGACCCTCCTTCCCTTCGCCCTCTTCCATGCCGTAATACTCCTTATCAACTTAATCTGACCCCATTTGAGATTCTGTATGAGAGACCTCCCCCTGTATGTCCAATATTTGAAGGGAAAAAACTACCACCTCCCACGTTGGGGCAACTCCAAGAGGCCTTGATGGCCTTAAGCAAGGTGCACTCTCGTGTCTGGAAACTGCTCCAGAAAATACATGTGAGTCAAAATAAGAACTATTCCCTCACATGACATTGGCCCCGGAGACTGGGTATGGGTCAAAAGGCACCAAACCAAGGCACTAAAACCCAAATGGAAGGGTCCTTATGTTGTTCTTCTTACCACCCCAACTGCCCTAAAGGTCGATGGTATCGGGCCTTGGGTGCATTGCAACCACGTACGCCCAGCTGCTTCAGCAGAGCAAGAAGACGCTAAAAAAAAAAAAAAAAGGGAAACATCTCTGCACCCGTCCAACCCCTTGAGGCTAAAGCTTCGAAGGCGCCAACAGGACCAGGACAACTCGGCTGGGCCATCTTGTGGATGACCCAGTTACTCTGCTCCGGAGTTGCCAACATGAACCCGCATCAACCCATCAAAATCACCTAAAAGCTGCAAAATGGACTAACATGAGAGGTGCTAAACTCCACTACCGCAATACATCCACCAAACACATGGTGGCCAGACTTGTACTTGGACCTTAAGCCGATGGTAAATGTGCCTTGGGCTAGGGGTTATCTCTGAGAACAAGGGTTCTGGGCATGCCCAGGCGCACCCAGACATGACTGGAAAACCTGTGGGGGCACAAGAATCATTGTAAACTTGGGATTGTGTTACTTCTAATGATGGACCTCGGCGCTGGGAAATAAGAAATCGAGATTTACTTAATTTTTCATTCCTGAGCCCTCCCTGTGGTCCTCGGAGATCCAACTTTTAGCTGTAAAAGTTGTAATTATGCACAAGTCAAAATAAGGTTCAATCCAGAAAAAAGGAAACAGGAGGGGCTTAGATCTGCTCTTTCTGCAACAAGGGGGACTCTGTGCTGCCCTAGGAAAAGAGTGCTGTTTCTATGCGGCTCATACAGAAATAGTTAAAAAATCTATGGCCAAAGTAAAAAAAGGACTAGCCCAATGTAAACGAAAATGTGAGGCTCAAAAGAGATGGTTTAAATCTTGGTTTCAACAATCCCCTTGGCTGACTACCTTAATCTCCACCTTGCTAGGACCCCTGCTAGTACTTTTACTAATGCTTACCTTCAGCCCATGTATTATCAATAGACTTGTAGCCTTTGTAAAGAAACGCATAAATACAGTACAGCTGTTTGTGCTTCGACAACAATATCAAACTGTGTCTCAGGACCGAGAGGAAGATTCCTCTATATGATCTAAGGACAGGGGTAATGTTAGGGACCAAATGACGGTCTCTAGGACCTGAGTCATGTTTACCAGAAAGAGACAGGATATGCACTCATCCTGCCTGGCCAATCATGTAATGCCAGCTACTCCTGTAACTGAGACAAAGACCTGCCTGTATATAAGCCACCATACTCCTTTGTTCGGGGCTCTTGTCAGATTCCCTTGTGTGGGATGAGACTTGGGCCCTAGTGCGCTAGAGATAAACTCCCTTCTTGCGTTTGCAATACTGTGATGGACTTGCTCTCTCGGTCGGTTCGGAGATACGGGCTCGGAGCATAACAATTCTATCCCCCCAGGCCCTACCTGTCCTACCCTACGGATGCTGACCAGGCGTCTCACACTCAACCAGAGCAAATGATTGAACTCCTTTTTCCTGAGCTTCTTCCTCCCACCTCCCTTCTCTCAGTAACAAACAAACAAATACCTCATCTGCCAACTTCCAGAACCAAAGGCCTGAATCTCGGCGCCCCCAGGGATGGCCCGAGGAAGAGAACAGGAAAAAAGGACCAAAGCACCAGGGCAGTGAAGAGGCCACTAGATCGATTTTTTTTTTGTTTTTTTTTTTGCTGGGTGCAGAACCGGGTTGGGCCGTGAAGATTTGCGTGTGTGTGTGTGTGTTTAAATACATTAGGTTCCACAGGAGAGCTGGGGGGTGGGGGGCGGGGGCCGGTGCCCTTTTGAGAGCTTTGTCCCTGTGGGCAGGAAAGCTGCTGGAGAGCAGAGCCCACCCAGACTAGAGAGGGGGAGAGGCGAAAGGAGCCTGCAGCCTGTGGGTCCTGCGGGCTCCCTCCTGAGGGCCCCCAAGGGCCCTCACCGGCCGCCGCGAGCAAGGCCTCCTGCGAGTGGGGACCAGAGAAACTCCCTTTAGCCATCAGCACCGCTTTGGTTCCAGTCCTTACCTCCCCGTTGGCAGAGAGTCAGAACTGCCTGCGCTCACCTGCCCTAGGCAGTTCCGGATTAAGCCTGAGGAGGCGAGCCTGAGGGGATGAGGGCCTCTCAGGTCTGGGGGCCGCCT
>NW_017191252.1:0-10870 GCF_001704415.2 Capra hircus
TTGCAGCAAAGGGTGTGAAGGACCCTTTGGAAGTTCCAGATTTTAGGTGTGATTAGCCTAGAGACGCCTGAGCGGAAATGGGCCTCATCTCGCCCTAGAGGGGAGAACCTCCTGTATTTTCTCGAGTTGCGGCAGGTGCTCTCGACTTACGACGGGGACATCCGGGACCCGCTCTGGTGGCCTCAGGAAAGGCCAGTCCCCATGCGAGTTGCTCGGGGCCTCCCGGGATTCCGCACCGTCGATGCCGGGGCATAAGACCTTGTGCGGAGTCGGTGCTGGAACCTGAGGATTCCTCTCCCGTGCCGACATGGATCCTGGGGTACTTCTGGAGTCTCCCCAGGGGAGTCAGTCCTCGTCGCGAGTGGGGGCATGCACGTGCGCTTTCCTCCCGAGCTATAGCAGAAGTGTCACGCTTCCCTTCGCATGGAACAAGTTATCTGTGGCTTTCGCTTGAGGGTTTCCCACGAGGCTTTCCCACGAGGCTTTCCCACGAGGCTTTCCCACGAGGCTTTCCACGAGCGTTTCCCACAGGGCTGTCCCACGTGCCACAGTGGTGTAAGTCGATCCTCGGCTTGAAAGTCGAGGCAGTGCAGGGAAAACAGGTTTCCCTGGAATGGACTGAGACATCTGGGGGACTCTGGGAATGGTGGCACGATCCTGGAGTTCCTCTCGCCTTTCCTGTGGAGAGCGCCTTCTCTTGAGATGCGACAGGAACGCGGGAAATTCTTTCCCCACCACGCAGGGAAAGGATCCCTCCTCTCGAGCTAGGAGGCGGAAACGGGTCTCCTCTGGATATTGGCGGAACTCTCGTGCTTCCTCTCGAGTGGAGACGGGTATGTCGGGGAACTTCTTGAGTTGCAGCAAGGGTGTGAAGGACCCTTTGGAAGTTCCAGAGGTTAGGTGTGATTAGCCACGAGACGCCTCAGCACAAATGGGCCCAATCTCGCCTGGAGGGGAGAACCTCCTCGATTTTCTCGAGTTGCGGAGGGGTTCTCGACTTTCGACGGGGACCTCAGGGACCCGCTCTGATGGCCTCAGGAAAGGCCAGTCCCCATGCGAGTTGCTCGGGGGCCTCTCGGGATTCCTCTCCCGTCGATGCCGGGGCCTAAGATCTTGTGTGGAGTCGGTGCCGGAACCTGAGCATTCCTCTCCAGTGCTGAGATGGATCTTGGGGTAGTTCTGGAGTCACCCAGGGGAGTCAGTCCTCGTCTCGAGTGGGGGCATGCACGTGCGCTTTCCTTCCGAGCTGTAGCAACAGTGTCGCGCTTCCCTTCGCGTGGATCAAGGGATCTGTGGCGTTCCCTCGAGGCTTACCCTAGAGGCTTTCCACGAGGCTTTCCCACAGGGCTGTCCCACGTGCCACCGTTGTGTGAGTTGATCCTCGGCTTGAAAGTCAGGGCAGTGCAGGGAAAACAGGTTTCCCTGGAATGGACTGAGACATCTGGGGACTCTGGGAATGGTGGCAGGACCCTGGAGTTCTTCTTGCCTTTCCTGTGGAGATCGCCTCCTCTTGAGATGCGACGGGAACGCCGGGAATTCTTTCCAAACCACGCAGGGAAAGGATCCCTCCTCTCGAGCTAGGAGGCGGAATCGGGGCTCCTCTGGATATGGGCGGGAACTCTCGTGCTTCCTCTCGAGCGGAGACGGGTATATCGGGGAACTTCTTGAGTTGCAGCAAGGGTGTGAAGGACCCTTTGGAAGTTCCACAGGTTAGTTGTGATTAGCCTCGGGACGCCTCAGTGGAAATGGGCCTCATCTCGCATGGACGGCAGATCTCCTGGATTTTCTCGAGTTTTGGAAGTGCTCTCGACTTACGATGGGGGGACCCGCTCTGGTGGCCTCAGGAAAGGCCAGTCCCCATGCGAGTTGCTCGGGGGCCTCTCGGGATTCCTCTCCCTTCGATGCCGGGGACTAACACCTTATGTGGAGTCAGTACCGGAACCTGAGGATTCCTCTCCAGTGCTGTCATGGATCTTGGGGTACTTCTGGAGTCTCCCCAGGTGAGTCAGTCCACGTCTCGAGTGGGGGCATACAGGTGCGCTTTCCTCCTGAGCTGTAGCAGCAGTGTCACTCTTCCCTTCGCGTGGATCAAAGGGATCTGTGGCTTTCCCTCGAGGCTTTCCCACGAGGCTTTTCACGAGGCTTTCCCACAGGGTTGTCCCACGTGCCACCGTGGTGTGAGTCGATCCTCATCTTGAAGGTCGAGGCAGTGCAGGAGAAACAGGTTGCCCTGGAATGGACTGAGACATCTGGGGGACTCTGGGAATGGTGGCACGACCCTGGAGTTCCTCTCGCCTTTCTTGTGGAGAGCGCCTCCTCTTGAGATGCGACGGTAACGCCGGGAATTCTTTCCAGACCACGCAGTGAAAGGATCCCACCTCTCGAGCTAGGAGGCGGAAACGGGGCTCCTCTGGATGTGGGCGGGACTCTCGTGCTTCCTCTCGAGTGGATACGGGAATGTTGGGAACTTCTTGAGTTGCAGCAAGGGAGTGAAGGACCCTTTTGAAGTTCGAGATGTTAGCTGTAATAAGCCGTGAGACGCCTCAGCGGAAATTGGCCTCATCTCGCCTAGAGGGGAGAACCTCCTGGATTTTCTCGAGTTGCAGCAGGTGCTCTCGACTTACGACGGGGAGCTCAGGGACTCGCTCTGGTGGCCTCAGGAAAGGCCAGTCCCCATGCGAGTTGCTCGGGGGCCTCTCGGATTCCTCTCCCGTCGATGCCGGGGCCTAAGACCTTGTGTGGATTCGGGGCCGGGAACTTAGGATTCCTCTCCAGTGCTGACATAGATCTTGGGGTTCTTCTGGGGTCTCCCCAGGGGAGTCAGTCCTCGTCTAGAGTGGGGGCATGCACCTGCGCTTTCCTCCCGAGCTGTAGCAGCCGTGTCACGCTTTACTTCGGGTGGATCAAGGGATCTGTGGCTTTCCCTCGAGGCTTTCCCACGAGGCTTACCCACAGGGCTGTCCCACGTGCCACCGTGGTGTGAGTCGATCATCGGCTTGAAAGTCGAGGCAGTGCAGGGAAAACATGATTTCCTGGAATGGACTGAGACATCTTTGGGCTCTGGGAATGGTGACACGACCCTGAAGATCCTCTCGCCTTTCCTGTGGAGAGCGCCTCCTCTTGAGATGCGACGGGAACGCCGGGAATTCTTTCCGGACCACGCAGGGAAAGGATCCCTCCTCTCGAGGTAGGAGGCAGAATCGGGGCTCCTCTGGATGGGGGTGGGACTCTCGTGCTTCCTCTCGAGTGGAGACGGATATGTCGGGAATTTCTTGAGTTGCAGCAAGGGTGTGAAGGACCCGTTGGAAGTTCCAGAGGTTAGGTGTGATTAGGCTCGAGACACCTCCACGGAAATGGGCCTCATCTCGCCTGGAGGGGAGAACCTCCTGGATTTTCTCGAGTTGCGGCAGGTGCTCTCGACTTACGACCGGGACCTCAGGGACCCGCTCTGGTGGCCTCAGGAAAGGCCAGGCCCCATGCGAGTTGCTCGGGGGCCTCTCGGGATTCCTCTCCTGTCGATGCTGTGGACTAAGACCTTGTGTGGAGTCGGTCCTGAAACCTGATGATTCCTCTCCAGTGCTGACATGGATCTTGGGGTACTTCTGGAGTCTCCCCAGGGGAGTCAGTTCTCGTCTTGAATGGGGGCATGCACGTGTGCTTTCCTCCCGAGCTTTAGGAGCAGTGTCACGCTTCCCTTCGCGTGGATCAAGGGATCTGTGGCTTTCCCTCGAGGCTTTCCCACGAGGCTTTTCAGGAGGCTTTCCCACAGGGCTGTCCCACGTGCCACCGTGGTGTGAGTGGATCCTCGGCTTTAAAGTCGAGGCAGTGCAGGGAAAACAGGTTTCCCTGGAATGGACTGAGACATCTGGGGGACTCTGGGAATGGTGGCACGACCCTGGAGTTCCTCTCGTCTTTCCTGTGGAGAGGGCCTCCTGTTGAGATGCGACGGGAACGCCGGGAATTCTTTCCCGAACACGCAGGGAAAGGATCCCTCCTCTCGAGCTAGGATGCGAAAACGCGGCTCCTCGCGATTTGGGCGGGACTCGCGTGCTTCCTCTCGAGTGGAGACGGGCATGCAGGGGAACTTCTTGGGTTGCAGCAAGGGTGTGAAGGACCCTTTGGATGTTCCAGAGGTTAGCTCTGATTAGCCTCGAGACGCCTCAGCACGAATGGGCCTCATCTCGCCTGCAGGGGAGAACCTCCTGGATTTTCTCGCGTTGCGGCATGTGCTCTTGACTTACGACGTGGACCTCATGGACTCGCTCTGGTGGCCTCAGGAAAGGCCAGTCCCCATGCGAGTTGCTCGGGGGCATCTCGGGATTCCTCTCCTGTAGATGCTGTGGATTAAGAGCTTGTGTGGATTCGGTGCCGGAACCTGAGGATTACTCTCCAGTGCTGACATGGAACTTGGGGTACTTCTGGAGTCTCCCCAGGGGAGTCAGTCCTCGTCTCGATTGGGGGCATGCACGTGCTCTTTCCTCCCGAGCTGTAACAGCAGTGTCACGCTTTCCTTCGCGTGGATCAAGGGATCTGTGGCTTTCCCACGAGGCTTTCCCACAAGGCTTTCCCACGAGGCTTTCCCACAAGTCTTTCCCACGAGTCCAGGGTCGTGAAACCATTCCCAGAGTCCCCCAGATGTCTCAGTCCATTCCAGGGAACCTGTTTCCCTGCACTGCCTCCACTTTCAAGCCGAGGATCGACTCACACCACGGTGGCACGTGGGACAGCCCTGTGGGAAAGCCTCGTGGGAAAGCCTCGAGGGAAAGCCACAGATCCCTTGATCCACGCGAAGGGAAGCGTGACACTGCTGCTAAAGCTCGAGAGGAAAGCGCACGTGCAGGCCCCCACTCGAGACGAGGACTGGACTCCCCTGGGGAGACTCAGAAGTACCCCAAGTTCTATGTCAGCACTGGAGAGGAATCCTCAGGTTCCGGAACAGACTCCACACAAGGTCTTAGGCCCTGGCATCGACGGGAGAGGAATCCCGAGAGGCCCCCGAGCAACTCGCATGGGGACTGGCCTTTCCTGAGGCCACCAGAGTGGGTCCCTGAGGTCCCCGTCGTAAGTCGAGAGCACCTGCCGCAACTCGAGAAAATCCAGGAGGTTCTCCCCTCCAGGCGAGATGAGGCCCATTTCCGCTGAGGCGTCTCGAGGCTAATCACATTTAACATGTGGAAATTCCAAAGGGTCCTTCACACCCTTGCTGCAACTCAAGAAGTTCCCCGACATACCTGTCTCCACTCGAAAGGAAGCACGAGAATACAGCCCACATCCAGAGGAGCCACGTTTTTCGCCTCCTAGCTCGAGTAGGAGGGATCCTTTCCCTGCGTGGTGGGAAAGAATTCACAGGCGTTTCCGTCGCATCATCAAGAGGAGGCGCTCTCCACAGGAAAGGCGAGAGGAACTCCAGGGTCGTGCCACCATTCCCAGAGACCCCAGATGTCTCAGTCCATTCCAGGGAAACCTGTTTTCCCTGCACTGCCTCGACTTTCAAGCCGAGGATCGGCACTCACACCACGGTGGCACGTGGGACAGCCCTGTGGGAAAGCCTCGTGGGAAAGCCTCGTGGGAAAGCCTCGAGGGAAAGCCACAGATCCCTTGATCCACGCGAAGGGAAGGCTGACACTGCTGCTACAGCTCGGAGGAAAGCGCACGTGCATGCCCCACTCTGAGACGAGGACTGACTCCCCTGGGGAGACTCAGAAGTACCCCAAGATCCATGTCAGCACTGGAGAGGAATCATCAGGTTCCGGCACCTCCGGTACTCCACACCAAGGATCTTAGGGCTCGCCACAGCATGCGACGGAGATGCAGGAATCCTCGGAGAGGGCCGGCCCGAGGCAACTCGCATGGGGACTGGCCTTTCTGAGGCCACCAGAGCGGGTCCCTGAGGTCCCCGTCGTAAGTCGAGAGCACCTGCCGCAACTCGAGAAAATCCAGGAGGTTCTCCCCTCCAGGCGAGATGAGGCCCATTTCCGCTGAGGCGTCTCGAGGCTAATCACACCTAACCTCTGGGAACTTCCAAAGGGTCCTTCACACCCTTGCTGCAACTCAAGAAGTTCCCCGACATTACCCGTCTCCACTCGAGAGGAAGCACGAGAGTCCGCCCACATCCAGAGGAGCCCGTTTCCGCCTCCTAGCTCGAGAGGAGGGATCCTTTCCCCTGCGTGGCTCCGGAAAGAATTCCCGCGTTTCCGTCGCATCTCAAGAGGAGGAGCTCCTCCCACAGGAAAGGCGAGCAGGAACTCCAGGGTCGTGCCACCATTCCCAGAGTCCCCCAGATGTCTCAGTCCATTCCAGGGAAACCTGTTTTCCCTGCACTGCCTCGACTTTCAAGCCGAGGATCGACTCACACCACGGTGGCACGTGGGACAGCCGTGGGAAAGCCCCTGTGGGAAAGCCTCGTGGGAAAGCCTCTGGGAAAGCCTCGAGGAAAGCCACAGATCCCTTGATCCCGCGAAGGAAAGCGCTACACTGGCTGGCTACAAGCTCGGGAGGAAAGCGCACGTGCATGCCGCCCTCTCGAGAAGAGGACTGACTCCCCTGGGGCAGACTCCCAGAAGTACCCCAAGATCTCATGTCAGCACTGGAGAGGAATCCTCAGGTTCCGGCACCGGACTCCACACAAGGTCTTAGGCCCCGGCATCGATGGGAGAGGAATCCCGGAGAGGCCCCCGAGCAACTCGCATGGGGACTGCCTTTCCTGAGGCCACCAGAGCGGTCCCTGAGGTCCCCGTCGTAAGTCGAGAGCACCTGCCGCAACTCGAGAAAATCCAGGAGGTTCTCCCCTCCAGGCGAGATGAGGCCCAATTTCCACTGAGGCGTCTCGAGGCTAATCACACCTAACATCTGGAACTCTCAAAAGGGTCCTTCACACCCTTGCTGCAACTCAAGAAGTTCCCCACATACCCGTCTCCACTCGAGAGGAAGCACGAGAGTTCCTGCCCACATCCAGAGGAGCCCCGTTTCCGGCCTCCTAGCTCGAGAGGAGGGATCCTTTCCCTGGCGTGAGTCGGGAAAGAATTCCCGGCGGTTCCCGTCGCATCTCAAGAGGAGGCGCTCTCCACAGGAAAGGCGAGAGGAACTCCAGGGTCGTGCCACCATTCCAGAGTCCCCCAGATGTCTCAGTCCATTCCAGGGAAACCTGTTTTCCCTGCCACTGCCTCGACTTTCAAGCCGAGGATCGACTCACACCACGGTGGCACGTGGGACACGAACCCTGTGGGAAAGCCTCCGTGGAAAGCCTCGTGGGAAAGCCTCGAGGGAAAGCCACAGATCCCTTGATCCACGCGAAGGAAGCGTGACACTGCTGCTACAAGACTCGGGAGGAAAGCGCACCTGTCATGCCCCACTCGAGATGAGGACTGACTGCCCTGGGGAGACTCCAGAAGTACCCCAAGATCCATGTCAGCACTGGGAGAGGAATCCTCAGGTTCCGGCACTGACTCCACAAAAGGTCTTAGGTCCCCGGCATCGAACGGGAGAGGAATCCCGAGAGGCCCCGAGCAACTCGCATGGGGACTGGCCTTTCCTGAGGCCACCAGAGCGGGTCCCTGAGTCCCCGATCGTAAGTCGAGAGCACCTGTCCAAACTCGAGAAAATCCAGGAGGTTCTCGCCCTCCAGGCGAGATGAAGGCCCATTTCCGCTGAGGCGTCTCGAGGCTAATCACATCTAACACTCGTGGAACTTCCAAAGGGTCCTTCACACCCTTGCTGCAACTCAAGAAGTTCCCCGACATACCCGTCTCCACTCGAGAGGAAGCACGAGAGTCCCGCCCACATCCAGAGGTAGCCCCGTTCCGCCTCCTAGCTCGAGAGGAGGGATCCTTTCCCTGCGTGGATCGGGAAAGAATTCCCGTGCGTTCCCTGTCGCATCTCAAGAGGAGGCCTCTCCACAGGAAAGGCAGAAGAACTCCAGGGTCGCTGCCACCATTCCAGAGTCCACCCAGATGTCTCAGTCCATTCCAGGGAAACCTGTTTTCCCTGCACTGCCTCGACTTTCAAGCCGAGGATCGACTCACATCACGGTGGCACGTGGGACAGCCCTGTGGGAAAGCCTGGTGGGAAAGCCTCGTGGGAAAGCCTCGTGGGAATGACTCGAAGGAAACGCCACAGATCCCTTGATCCAGGCGAAGGGAAGCGTGACACTGCTGCTACAGCTGGAAGGAAAGCAGCACGTGCATGCCCCCACTCGAGGAGGAGGACTGACTCCCCTGGGGAGACTCCAGAAGTACCCCAAGATCCATGTCAGCACTGGAGAGGAATCCTCAGTTTCCGGCACCGGACTCCACACAAGGTCTTAGGCCCCGGCATCGACGGGAGAGGAATCCCGAGAGGCCCCCGAGCAACTCGCATGGGGACTGGGCTTTCCTGAGGCCATCCAGAGCGGGTCCCTGATGTCCCCGTCGTAAAGTCGAGAGCACCTGCCGCAACTCGAGAAAATCCAGGAGGTTCTCCCCCTCCAGGCGAATGAGGCCATTTGCGCTGAGGCCGTCTCGAGGCTAATGCACAACCTAAACTCTGGAACTTCCAAAGGGTCCTTCACACCCTTGCTGCAACTCAAAAAGTTCCCCCGACATACCCGTTCTCCACTCGAGAGGAAGCACGAGAGTCCCGCCCATCATCCAGAGGAGCCCCGTTTCCGCCTCCTAGCTCGAGAGGAGGGATCCTTTCCCTGCGTGGTGGGAAAGAATTTCCCGCGTTTCCTGTCGCATCTCAAGAGAAGGCGCTCTCCACAGGAAAGGCTAGAGGAACTCCAGGGTCGTGCCACCATTCCCAGAGTCCCCAGATGTCTCAGTCCATTCCAGGGAAACCTGTTTTCCCTGCACTGCCTCGACTTTCAAGCGAGGATCGACTCACACCACGGTGGCACGTGGGACAGCCGTCGCTGTGGGAAAGCCTCGTGGGAAAGCCTCGTGGGAAAGCCTCCGTGGGAACCCACGAGCCACAGATCCCTTGATCCACGACGAAGGGAAGCGTGACACTTGGCTGCTACAGCTCGGGAGGAAAGCGCACGTGCATGCCCCCACTCGACGACGAGGACTGACTCCCCTGGGGAGACTGCAGAATTACCCCAAGATCCATTTTCAGCGCATGGAGAGGAATGCCTCAGGTTCCGGCAAAGACTCCACACAAGGTCTTATGCCCCGGCATCGACGGGAGAGGAATCCCGAGAGGCCCCCAAGCAACTCGCTATGGGGACTGTCCTTTCCTGAGGCACCAGAGCGGGTCCCTGTCTCCGTCGTAAGTCGTGAGCACCTGCCGCCACTCGAGAAAATCCAGGAGGTTCTCCCCTCCTAGGCGAGGATGAGGCCCATTTCCGCTCGAGGCGTCTCGAGGCTAATCACACATAAAATCTGGAACTTCCAAAGGGTCCTTCACACCCTTGCTGCAACTCATGAATTCCCCGACATACCCGTCTCCACTCGAGAGGAAGCTCGAGAGTTCCCGCCCACATCCAGAGGAGCCCCGTTTCCACCTCCTAGCTCGAGAGGAGGGATCCTTTCGCCTGCGTGGTCGGGGAAAGAATTCCCGGCGTTCCCGTCGCATCTCAAGAGGAGGGCTCTCCACAGGAAAGGCGAGAGGAACTCCAAGGTCGTGCCACCATTTCCCAGAGTCCCCCAGATGTCTCAGTCCATTCCAGGGAAACCTGTTATCCCTGCACTGCCTCGACCTTCAAGCCGAGGATCGACTCACACCACGGTGGCTCGTGGGACAGCCCTGTGGGAAAGCCTCGTGAGAAAGCCTCGTGGGAAAGCCTCGAGGGAAAGCCACAGATCCCTTGATCCACGCGAAGGGAAGCGTGACACTGCTGCTAAAGCTCGAGAGGAAAGCGCACGTGCATGCCCCCACTTGAGACGAGGACTTACTCCCCTGGGGAGACTCCAGAAGTACCCCAAGATCGATGTCAGCACTGGAGTGGAATCCTCAAGTTCCGGCACCCACTCCACACAAGATCTTAGGCACCGGCATCGACGGGAGTGGAATCCCGAGAGGCCCCAATCAACTCACATGGGGACTGGCCTTTCCTGAGGCCACCAGAGCGGGTCCCTGAGGTTCCCGTCGTAAGTCGATGAGCACCTGCCCGCAACTCGACAAAATCCAGGTGGTTCTCTCCCCTCCAGGCGAGATGAGGCCCATTTCCCGCTGAGGCGTCTCGAGGCTAATCACACCTAACCTCTGGAACTTCCAAAGGGTCCTTCACACCCTTGCTGCAACTCAAGAAGTTGCCCGACATTACCCGTCTCCACTCGAGAGGAAGCACGAGAGTCCCGCCCACATCCAGAGGAGTCCCATGTCTGCCTCCTAGCTCGAGCGGAAGGATCCTATCCCTGCGTGGTCGGGAAAGAATTCCCGGCGTTTCCGTCGCATCTTAAGAGGAGGGGCTCTCCACAGGAAAGCGAGAGGAAAAGGGTCGTGCCACCATTCCCAGAGTCCCCAGATGTTCTCAGTCCATTCCAGGGAAACCTGTTTTCCCTGCACTGCCTCGACTTTCAAGCTGAGGATCAACTCACACCACGGTGGCACGTGGGACAGCCCTTGTGGAAAACCCTCGTGGGAAAGCCTCGAGGGAAAGTCACATATCCGTTGATCCACGCGACGGGAAGCGCCACATTGCTGTTACAGCTCAGGAGGAAAGCGCACGTGCATGCCCACTTGAGACGAGGACTGACTCCCTTGTGGAGACTGCAGAAGTAACCCCAAGATCCATGTCATCACTGAAGAAGGAATGCTAAGGTTTCTGGCACCGACTCCACACCACACAAGGTCTTAGGCCCCGGCATCGACTGGAGAGGAATCCCGAGGCCCCCGAGCAGCGATCGGCAAGGGGATTAGCCTTCGCTGAGGTGAAACGCAAAAGAGCGTGTCC
>NW_017191253.1:0-10869 GCF_001704415.2 Capra hircus
ACTCTGGGAATGGTGGCACGACCCTGGAGTTCCTCTGCCTTTCCTGTGGACAGCGCCTCCTCTTGAGATGCGACGGGAACGCCGGGAATTCTTTCCCGACCACGCAGAAAAGGATCCCTTCCTCTCGAACTGAGGCGGAAAAGGGGCTCCTCTGGATGTGGCCGGGACTCTCGTGCTTCCTCTCGAGTGGAGACTGGTATGTTGTGGAACTTCTTGAGTTGCAGCAAGGGTGTGAAGGATCCTTTGGAATTCCAGAGGTTAGGTGTGTTTAGAGTCGAGACGCCTTAGCGGAAATGGGCCTCATCTCTCCTGGATGGGAGAAATCTCCTGGATTTTTTCGAGTTGCGGTACTGCTTTCGCCTTACGACGGGGACACTGGGACCCGCTCTGGTGGCCTCAGGAAAGGCCAGTCCCCATGCGAGTTGCTCGGGGCCTCTCGGGATTCCTCTCCCGTCGATGCCAGGGCCTAAGACCTTGTGTGGAGTCGGTGCCTGCCGGGTCCAGCCCCAGTGGATCAGGTAATTTGAAGGGTGGACGGCGTTGGCTTGGAAAGACTTGTTTGTTTATTAATGTAAGATTAGATTAAGAAACTATAGTGTAGTAAGAAGATTAAGTGGAGGAAGAGGGCTGAATAGCTTGGTTTACGTGGAAGGCCAATAAAATTCCAGACAAGGAATTTGCACCATCTACGTTGGGCCACCGGCGCACGCTTGAATATCTAAGGGTGCCTCGCCTTAAGCTCCCTTTCGTGCGGTCTTAACAGCCGGGGCAAGTAAGTAGACCTGGCGAGCCTCCGCGCCCCAGATGGAGATTCAGCCTGAAGTTAAAGTAAAGAGCAGAGAGAGGGAAGGGGAGAGAAGAAGAGAGAGAGAGAGACATGGGGGGAGCCAGAGTCCCAAGAAACAGGCCGAGAGACTAGTTCGAGAAACTGGCCCCCATCCTTTATTGTTCAGAAGGCCTTTTATACTTTTGATAAAACACGGAGATCATTGGGTAACACAAAATTATGTAGGCGTTCGCAACCCAGATTCTTTCCGTATATCATTTTGTATACAAAAGGTCTCAGGTGATTTACATTATCTTTTGGCCAAGAGGCTTGTTAACACTTTTTGGCTCTCTTCCTTAATGAATGAAATTTTGTTTCCCCTGAAGTGTTTTTTTTTTTAAATCT
Organism: Capra hircus; assembly: GCF_001704415.2. Lineage (NCBI taxonomy): Eukaryota > Metazoa > Chordata > Mammalia > Artiodactyla > Bovidae > Capra > Capra hircus. The sequence goes on from NW_017191253.1 coordinate 1,172, forward strand.
GCATCTCCTTAAAGCATTAAAGTTACATCTCTATAGAACAAAGGTGCAGTGGGATATAACAAAGAAGGTACTTAACTCAAAGATCTAATGTTGCTAATACCAGGTCTACTACTTTGTTTTTCTATATACCAACTATATCTAAAAAATAAAGGATATGAAAATTTGGCAGCAAGCATTGACCCAAAAAATGAAACCTTTAATCAGTCCTATTCTAAAGATTTTGACTCCTCGGAAGCTCCTACATTCCTAGGATGTTTTAAGCTTCCTGTGCCTCCTGCCTCAGGAGGCTTCAAACAATCACATGCGCAGCTGTACGAGTCCTGCAGGCAGGCTAGAAAGCCATCGGAGGGGTTTTTTGGATTGAAACACTCTTTCAAATGCAGAAGACTAAAGCCCTGATTTGACTTTTTCCAGAAAATGTCAGAAGAGTGGAAAAGCAGAGCACAAAAGCCGGCAGATTTTTGTTGGGGGTACGTGCTTAGGAATTTCCAGAGGGATCCCTGAAGTCTGAGCACGCCTTGCGTATGTCAGCTTCCTTCCTCATGACCTTGTCACGGGCGGGATTCCTCACACTGGCTCCCAGCATCTCACCCTGTTTTATTTTAAATAATTAATTATTTATGTTTAAAATCAGGTGCAGTTCTGTCGCGAGATTCCGAATGCTCTGCCGAAGAATCTAGACAATACAGGGAAGAATGATTACGAGGAGCAAGATTATAAAGAGTAGACAGAATAGTCTTTCCAGAAATGAAGTTAGAGAAAGTGTGGAAAAAGTCATTGGCTTCTCCTGAGGTGGTAAAATCTAATCGGGAGTGTTCCAAGGTCTGAATCTGGTTATGCAGTTTCCCTAAGTCTAAACTAATATCTGAGCTGTTCCAAAACACCTAAAACTTGATTTTTTAACATATTGGGCATTTACACTTGTTGAGTCAATGACCGCTGCCATAGTAACAATAACAGTTATTGTAACACAGCAAGAAACATAATTATCATATCAATAAGTTGTTACAGTTACAGGACATCTTTAAAACCACAAAAGAGCAGACATTACTTTGAGGAGTTAAACAAGATGAAAACATCCATGGTTGACAAGTCGCTACATTAGGTACGTTAAGTTTCTGGAATCATTGGTGAAAAAGAAGAACATAAGGAGAGGATAGACAAGCCAAAATAGAGTAAATAGAGTCATTTTCTGGTTGGAGTTTGCGCTGCAGCAGCTGTTAGTCCCGCCGGGATCTTGATGTTTCTTTTGCCTCTTCTGCCGGTGGGAGCAGCGGCCTTCACCCCGCCCTCTGACACTGGCGCTGTAACGGGGCTGCGAGTGCGGTGCACTGGGTTCCGTCAGTCAGGCTGGCCCCGCCCGCAGCTTTTGGTGCACGGCTGTTTCCCGCGGCGGTGCGGCAGAGAAGTTCCCTTTTTTCTTTTGTGCGAATCAGTCTGTCCGGGATCAAAATTGACGAATCTGCACCCTGTGGAAAAAATATAAAACACTTCCTCGACCCGCAGCAAATTCTGGGTCGGGATCTTTTTGTTATCTGGAGATCTTTTTGCTTTACCAATGGCTTTTTATTTTACTGTTCCAAACGAATCAGCATTTAACTTATTACAAAGAGAACATGTTGTAAAATCTGATGGGGGAAAACTATACTTAATTTCTCCTTTTTTTTTTTGAATTAACAAAGCACGTGAGGGTAAATGATGCAAGATCTGATCACAAAAAGAATTTCCTATAGCAATCTGCCAATCATCAAACATTTGAAAAGCATCAAGTTGTTTTTTGTTATATGGAATTACAATTTTTGATGGCTCTTTACTGAACAACAATTTAATAAATCAGTATGCTTGAATTAATCTTTTAAATTAATATGGCAGTAATTTTTTCTTAGGCAGAGGCCATTGTTCCACCAAGTTGGGATAAGATAAAACTATTTTTTGGGGGTCATTAGATGGAATGGCCTTCTTGTCACAAGCATCCTGTAGGTATACATTTTGTGGCAAGAATAATTTAATCTCCTTTTTTGGCAATATTAATCTTAATTAACTGATCATTTAAAGCCTCATTCACTTTAACGAAAGCCAACTGTGTCACACTAGTCAACTTTTTCTTAGAACTGGGATTAGGATTGTTTTTTTCAGCAATCAAACAAAAGGCTTTAAATCTACAAAAGTCAGTTTTAAATGTGGGCATATCCAATTAATATCAACTAATAATTTTTGGAAATCATTTAAAGTTAGTAAACAATCTCTCAGCAGCTTTAAAAGGACATTATCAGTTTTAAAACTTTTGGCAGACCCAAATATAAGAAGCAAGAAAAGCTTTTTTAATGATCTTTTTATAACCCAAATCTGGTCTATAGCCTTTTAGATGACAAGTAGCCATTTAATCTTTGCTTGAATACTTCCAGCAACGGGGAGCTCACTATTCACCAAGGTTTTAAACTCTCTCTCACCTCTTACTCTATAGCATTTTTATCCTGCATACCACCTTTTCTAATCCCACCAACTCCTTTTCAGTAGTATATGTTGGCCAGGAGCTGCGCTAGTCTCTCAGCAATCTAAGAAACGTCTTGTCTATTGTCTAACAGCCATGACATTTTATATCTTTAAAAAATCTTTTAAAGGCCAAGAAGCTGCAATTTTTTGCACCCAAAAAGCTAGATCTAGATCCTCTGGGGCTTTTTTTTGTCTGGTTTTTCTGTCTGGTAATAAGGTAAAAGCAAAAGCTGTGCTATTTTTTAATTTTAATTACACAGTTTTAGCAGGTGCGATATCAAAACTCAATTTTTTAGTATAATCAGAATTTACTACACAAGAACTACCCGAAATTTTTTGAAAAGAAAGCAAGCTATGCCCCCAGCACAAGTCTTACAATGTCCTCAGGAAGGGGACTAGCCACTGGAATCTGATCAGGAGCTATTATTATTAAAGGTGGTGGAACTGAGGTCCAGGCCTGAGCTACCTGGGGTTGTTTGGTACGGCTTGTTATCTCTGTTAGCAAGACATTTTGGCAAAAAATGTTCTATTTGGCCTCAAGAGAAACATTTTGCATTTGTAAAGTCCTTTTTATTACGAATATTTTCTTTTTTTTCCTGTTTTTCTTCCTTTTTCTTTTTTTTGTTGGGTGAGACCCCTCCTGAGGGGATTTTATGCAAGGAGCAAGCTCTGTTTTAAAAGCTCTTTGGCTCAAAAATATTGTCACTATCGTTTTCAAACTTAAGCAATGTTCTGGGAGGCTTTGGATATAAAGTGGGAGTTCTTAAGCCCTGGGGAGGCGCAAGCAGAGGTTGCAGTGGTCGCCTTAAATAAGACAACTCTTTTAAAGGTTTGGTTTGTGTAGAGGGGGAGGGGGCTCTCCAGGGCGCTCGGCCGCTGCGTCCTATAAGCACCCTCCTTCCTCGGGAGGAAGAGTACAGTCTCTCTCCTTTTGTTTGCCAATGGCAGAAAATATGATCTGCGTAATAGGTGGAGACCCACTACCGATCCACTGCTATAGTCTCTCCCCATAGGCTATCTAACTAACAGCCTCATGACGGGGGTCCAGAACATTTGTAATAATATTTTACAGAGCAAAAGCTTTTACAGGCCCATGCAAAGTATAATTAGTTTTTAGCTGTTTTATTACCTTTATCCAAGTATCTAAATCTCTTTTCTGGAAACCAAGGACATTGGTCTCGTAACACGAGCCTTTTAATCTTTAATTTGTCTTTTTGTTTAACAGTTACAAAATTACTTGTATAAAGAGGTGTCATTGTTTTGAGTCATTGTTACCCGTGTCAGAAAATTAAGAGTTATAGAAAAGTCTGCCTTGACAAAAGGTTTTACCTTAGCCAAGGGGGGTTTTGTTTTAAACCCTAAGATAGCAGGTTTCTTTTCAACCTCTAGAGCACCAGGTTTCTCTTAAACCCTTGAACACTTCCCACTCGTCCTCACCCTGTCTATCCTACAGGGGGGTCCGTGGCACCCTGAGTGGGGTCCTAGCCGTCCCGAACACTCAACACTGGGGGAGTACCCGAAAGTACTCCGGGGGGAGTGATTAAGTCACTCCGGGGGAGCAACAGAGAGTGCTCCGGGGGAGCAACAGAGAGTGCTCCGGGGGAGCTTTTGCTCCGAGGAACCTACCTTTGAATAGCCTGTTCCGGGCACCACTTGCTGGGGTCCAGCCCCGGTGGATCCAGGGAATTCGAAGGGTGGACGGCGTTGGCGTGGAAAGACTTGTTTGTTTATTAACGTAAGATTAGATTAAGAAACTATAGTGTAGTAAGAAGATTAAGTGGAGGAAGAGGGCTGAATAGCTTGGTTTACGCGGAAGGCCAATAAAATTCCAGACAAGGAATTTGCACCATCTACGTTGGGCCACCGGCGCACGCTTGAATATCTAAGGGTGCCTCGCCTTAAGCTCCCTTTCGTGCGGGTCTTAACAGCCGGGGGCAAGTAAGTAGACCTGGCGAGCCTCCGCGCCCCAGATGGAGATTCAGCCTGAAGTTAAAGTAAAGAGCAGAGAGAGGGAAGGGGAGAGAAGAAGAGAGAGAGAGAGACATGGGGGAGCCAGAGTCCCAAGAAAACCAGGCCGAGAGACTAGTTCGAGAAACTGGCCCCATCCTTTATTGTTCAGAAGGCCTTTTATACTTTTGATAAAACACGGAGATCATTGGGTAACACAAATTATGTAGCGTTCGCAACCCAGATTCTTTCCGTATATCATTTTGTATACAAAAGGTCTCAGGTGATTTACATTATCTTTTGGCCAAGAGGCTTGTTAACACTTTTTGGCTCTCTTCCTTAATGAATGTTAATTTTGTTTCCCCTGAAGTGTTTTTTTTTTTTAATCTGCATCTCCTTAAAGCATTAAAGTTACATCTCTATAGAACAAAGGTGCAGTGGGATATAACAAAGAAGGTACTTAACTCAAAGATCTAATGTTGCTAATACCAGGTCTACTACTTGTTTTTCTATATACCAACTATATCTAAAAATAAAGGATATGAAAATTTGGCAGCAAGCATTGACCCAAAAAATGAAACCATTAATCAGTCCTATTCTAAAGATTTTGACTCCTCGGAAGCTCCTACATTCCTAGGATGTTTTAAGCTTTCTGTGCCTCCTGCGGTCAGGAGGCCTCAAACAATCACATGCGCAGCTGCACGAGTCGTGCAGGCAGGCTAGAAAGCCATCGGAGGGGTTTTTTGGATTGAAACACTCTTTCAAATGCAGAAGACTAAAGCCCTGAATTGACTTTTTCCAGAAAATGTCAGAAGAGTGGAAAAGCAGAGCACAAAAGCCGGCAGATTTTTGTTGGGGTACGTGCTTAGGAATTTGCAGAGGGGTCCCTGAAGTCTGAGCACGCCTTGTGTATGTCAGCTTCCTTCCTCATGACCTTGTACGGGCGGGATTCCTCACACTGGCTCCCAGCAGGTGCCGGAACCTGAGGATTCCTCTCCAGTGCTGACATGGATCTTGGGGTACGTCTGGAGTCTCCCCAGGGGAGTCAGTCCTCGTCTCGAGTGGGGCATGTACATGCGCTTTCCTCCCCAGCTGTAGCAGCAGTGTCACGCTTCCCTTCGCGTGGAACAAGGGGTCTGGGGCATTCCCTCGAGGCTTTCCCAAAAGGCTTTCCCCCTGAGGCTTTCCCACAGGGCTGTCCCACGTGCCACCGTGTTGTGAGTCGATCCTCGGCTTGAAAGTCGAGGCAGTGCAGGGAAAACTGGTTTCCCTGGAATGGACTGAGACATCTGGGGGACTCTGGGAATGGTGGCACGGCCCTGGAGTTCCTCTCGCCTTTCCTGTGGAGAGCGCCTCCTCTTGAGATGCGACGGGAACGCCGGGAATTCTTTCCCGACCACGCAGGTAAAGGATCCCTCCTCTCGAGCTAGGAGCCCGAAACGGGGCTCCTCTGGATGTGGGCGGGACTCTCGTGCTTCCTCTTGAGTGGAGACGGGTATGTCGCGGAACTTCTTGAGTTTCAGCAAGGGTGTGAAGGTTCCTTTGGAAGTTCCAGAGTTTAGGTGTGAATAGCCTCTAGTCGCCTCAGCGGAAATGGGCCTCATCTCGCTTGGAACGGAGAACCTCCTGGATTTTCTCGAGTTGCGGCTGGTGCTCTCGACTTACGACGGGGACCTCTGGGAACCGCTGTGGTGGCCTCAGGAAAGGGCAGTCCCCATGCGAGTTGCTCGGGGGCCTCTCGGGATTCGTCTCCCGTCGATGTCAGGGCCTCAGACCTTGTGTGGAGTCGGTGCCGGTATCTGAGGATTCCTCTCCAGTGCTGACATGGATCTTGGGGTACTTCTGGAGTCTCCCCAGGGGAGTCAGTCCTGGTCTCGAGTGGGGGCATGCACGTGGGGTTTCCTCCCGAGCTGTAGCAGCAGTGTCACGCTTCCCTTCGCCTGGATCATGGGATCTGTGGCTTTCCCTCGAGGTTTTCTCAGGATACTTTCCCACGAGGCTTTCCCACAGGGCTGTCCCACATGCCACCGTGGTGTGAGTCGATCCTCAGCTTGAAAGTCGAGGCAGTGCAGGGAAAACAGGTTTCTGTGGAATGGAATGAGACATCTGGAGGAGTGTGGGAACGGTGGCACGAACCTGGAGTTCCTCTCCCGTTTCAAGTTGAGAGCGCCTCCTCTTGAGATGCGACGGGAACTCCGGGAATACTTTCCCGACCACGCAGGGAAAGGATCCCTCCTCTAGAGCTATGAGGAAGAAACGGGGCTCCTCTGTATGTGGGCGGGACTCTCGTCCTTCTTCTCGAGTGGAGTCGGGTATGACGGGGAACTTCTTGAGTTGCAGCAAGGGTGTGAAGGACCCTTGGGAAGTTCCAGAGGTTAGGTGTGATTAGCGTCGAGACGCCTCAGGGAAATGGGCCTCATCTCGCCTGGAGGGGAGAACCTCCTGGATTTTCAAGAGTTGTGGCCGGTGCTCTCGACTTACCATGGGGACTTCAGGGACCCGCTCTGGTGGCCTCTGGAAAGGCCAGTCCCCATGCCAGTTGCTCGGGGCTCTCGGGATTCTTCTCAGGGCGATGCCGGGGCCTAAGACCTTGTGTGGAGTCGGTGCCGGAACCTGAGGATTCCTCTCCTGTGCTGACATGGATCTTGGGGTACTGCTGAGTCTTCCCAGGGGAGTCACTTCTCGTCTCGAGTGGGGGCATGCACGTGCGCTTTCCTCCCGAGCTGTAGCATCATTGTCACGCTTCCCATCGCGTGGATCAAGGGATCAGGGGCTTTCCCTCGAGGCTTTCCGACGAGGCTTGCCCACAGGGCTGTGCCAGTTCCACCGTGGTGTGAGTCGATCTTTGGCTTGAAAGTCGACGCAGTGCAGGGAAAACAGGTTTCCCTGGAATGGACGGAGACATCTGGGGGACTCTGGGAATGGTGGCACGACCCTGGAGTTCCTCTCGCCTTTCCTGTGGAGAGCGCCTCCTCTTGAGATGCGACGGGAACGCTGGGAATTCTTTCTCGACCCCGCAGGGAAAGGATCCCTCCTCTCGAGCTAGGAGGCGGAAACGGGGCTCCTCTGGATGTAGGCGGGACTCTCGTGCTTCCTCTCGAGTGGAGACGGGTATGTCGGGGAACATCTTGAGTTGCAACAAGGGTGTGAAGGACCCTTTGTAAGTTCCAGAGGTTTGGTGTGATTAGCCTCGAGACGCCTCAGCGGAAATGGGCCTCATCTTGACCTGAGGGGAGAACATCCTGGAAGTTCTCGAGTTGTGGCAGGTGCTCTCGACTTACGACGGGGACCTCAGGGACCCGCTCTGGTGGCCCCAGGAAAGGCCAGTCCCCATGCGAGTTGCTCGGGGCCTCTCGGATTCCTCTCCCGTCGATGCCGGGGCCGAAGATCTTGTGTGGAGTGGATGCCGGTACCTGAGGATTCCTCTCCAGTGCTAACGTGGATCTTGGGGTACTTCTGGAGTCTCCCCTGGGGAGTCAGTCCTCATCTCGAGTGGGGGCATGCACGTGGGTTTTCCTTCCGTGCTGTAGTAGCAGTGTCATGCTTCCCTTCGCGTGGATCAAGGGATCTGTGGCTTTCCCTCGAGGCTTTCCCACGAGGCTTTCCCACAGGGCTGCCCCACGTGCCACTGTGGTGTGAGTCGATCCTAGGCTTGAAAGTCGAGGCAGTGCAGGGAAAACAGGTTCCCTGGAATGGACGGAGACATCTGGGGGACTCTGGTAATGGTGGCACGAACCTGGAGTTCCTCTCGCTTTTCCTCTGGAGAGCGCCTCCTCTTGAGATGCGACGGGAACGCTGCGAATTCATTCCCGACCACGCAGGGAAAGGATCAAACCTCTCGAGCTAGGAGGCGGAAACGTGGCTCCTCTTGATGTGGGCGGGACTTTCCTGCTTCCTCTCGAGTGGAGACGGGTATGTCGGGGAACTACTTGAGTTGCTGCAAGGGTGTGAAGGACCCTTTGGAAGTTCCAGAGGTTACGTGTGATTTGCCTGGAGACGCCTCAGGGAAATGGGCCTCATCTCGCCTGGAGGGGAGAACCTCCTGGATTTTTTCGAGTTGCGGCAGGAGCTCTCGACTTACGATGGGGACCTCAGGGATCCGCTCTGGTGGCCTCAGGAAAGGCCAGTCCCATGCGAGTTGCTCGCGGCCTCTCTGGATTCCTCTTCCGTCGATGCTGGGGCCTAAGACCTTCTGGTGGAGTCAGTGCGGGAACCTGAGGATTCCTCATCCAGTGCTGACATGGATCTTGGGTACTTCTGGAGTCCCCCCAGGGGAGTCAGTCCTCATCTCGAGTAGGGGCATGCACGTGCGCCTTTCCTTCCGAGCTGTACAGCAGTGTCGCGCTTCCCTTCCGGGGATCAAGGGATCTGTGTCTTTCCCTCGAGGCTTTCCCACGAGGCTTTCCCACAGGGCTGTCCCACGTGCCACGGTGGTGTGAGTTGATCCTCGGCTTGAAAGTCGATGCAGTTCAGGGAAAACAGGTTTCCCTGGAATGGACTGAGATATTCAGGGGACTCTGGGAATGGTGGCACGACCTGGAGTTCCTCTCGCCTTTCCTGTGGAGAGCGCCTCCTCTTGAGATGCAACGGGAACGCAGGGAATTCTTTCCCGACCACGCAGGGAAAGGATCCCTCCTCTGGAGCTAGGAGGCGGAAACGGGGCTCCTCTGGATGTGGGCGGGACTCTCGTGCTTCCTCTCGAGTGGAGACGGCTATGTCGGAGAACTTCTTGAGTTGCAGCAAGGGTGTGAAGGACCTTTTGGAAGTTCCAGATATTAGATGTGATTAGCCTCGAGACGCCTCAGCGGAAATGGGCCTCATCTCGCCTGCAGGGGAGAACCTCCTGGATGTTCTCGAGTTGCGGCAGGTGCTCTCGACTTACGACGGGGCCTGCAGGGCCCCGCTCTGGTGGCCTCAGGAAAGGCCAGTCCCTTGCGAGTTGCTCAGGGCCTCTCGGGATTCCTCTCCCTCGATGCCGGGGCCTAAGACCTTGTGTGGAATCGGTGCCGAAAACCTGAGGATTCGTCTCCAGTGCTGACATGGATCTTGGCGTACTTCTGGAGTCTCCCAGGGGAGTCAGTCGTCGTCTCGAGTGGGGGCATGCACGTGTGCTTTACTCCCGAGCTGTGACAGCAGTGTCACGCTTCCTTCTCGTGGATCAAGGGACCTGTGGCTTTCCCTCGAGGCTTTCCCACGAGCTTTCCCAAAGGCTTTCCCACAGGGCTGTCCCACGTGCCAACGAGTGTGTGAGTCGATGC
>NW_017191254.1:0-10868 GCF_001704415.2 Capra hircus
CTGCTGGCCTCAGGAAAGGCCAGTCCCCATCCGAGTTGCTCACGGGCCTCTCGGGATTCCTCTCCCGTCGATGCCGGGGGCCTAAGATCTTGTGTGGAGTGGGTGCCGGAACCTGAGGATTCCTCTCCAGTGCTGACATGGATCTTGGGTACTTCTGGAGTCTCCCCAGGGGAGTCAGTCCTCGTGTCGAGTGGGGCATGCACGTGCGCTTTCCTCCCGAGCTGTAGCAGCAGTGACGCGCTTCCCTTCGCGTGGATCAAGGGATCTGTGGCTTTCCCTCGAGGCTTTCCACTAGGCTTTTCCCACAGGGCTGTCCCACGTGCCACCGTGGTGTGAGTCGATCCTCGGCTTGAAAGTCGAGGCAGTGCAGGGAAAACAGGTTTCCCTGGAATGGACTGAGACATCTGGGGGACTCGGAATGGTGGCACGACCCTGGAGTCCTCTGCCTTTCCTGTGGAGAGCACCTCCTCTTGAGATGCGACGGAAACGCCTGGAATTCTTTCCCGACCACGCAGGGAAAGGAACCCTCCTCTCGAGCTAGGAGGGGGAAACGGGTTCCTCTGGATGTGGGCGGGACTCTCGTGCTTCCTCTCGAGTGGAGACGAGTATGTCGGGGAACTTCTTGATTTGCAGCAAGGGTGTGAAGGACCCTTTGGAAGTTCCAGGTGTTAGATGTGTTTAGCCTCGAGACACCTCAGCGGAAATGGGCCTCATCTCGCCTGGAGGGGAGAAACTCCTGGATTTTCTCGATTTATGGCAGGTGCTCTCGACTTACGATGGGGACCTCAGGGACCCGCTCTGGTGGCCTCAGGAAAGGCCAGTCCCCATGCGAGTTGCTCGGGGCCTCTCGGGATTCCTCTCCCGTCGATGCTGGGGCCTAAGACCTTGTGTGGAGTCGGTGCCGGAACTTGAGCATTCCTCTCCAGTGCTGACATGGATTTTGGGGTACTTCTGGAGTCTCTCCAGTGGAGTCAGTCCTCGTCTTGAGTGGGGGCATGCACATGCGCTTTCCTCCCGAGCTGTAGCAGCAGTGTTACGCTTCCCTTCGCGTGGATCAAGGGATCTGTGGCTTTCCCTCGAGGCCTTTCCCCACGAGGCTTTCACACGAGGCGTTCCCACGAGGCTTTCCCCAAAGGGCTGTACTACATGCCACCGTGGTGTTAGTCGATCCTCGGCTTTGAAAGTGCGAGGCTGTGCAGGGAAAACACGTTTCCCTGGAATGGACTGAGACATCTGGGGGACTCTGGGAATGGTGGCACGACCCTGGAGTTCCTCTCGCCTTTCCTGTGGAGAGCGCCTCCTCTTGAGCATGCGACGGGAACGTCGGGAATTCTTTCCCGGACCACGCAGGGAAAGGATCCCTCCTCCCGAGCATGGGGGCGGAAACGGGACTCCTCTGGATATGGGCGGGACTCTCGTGTTTCCAATCGAGTGGAGACGGGTATGTCGGGGAACTTCTTGAGTTGCAGCAAGGGTGTGAAGGACCCTTTGGAAGTTCCAATTGTTAGATGTGATTAGCCTCGAGACGCCTCAGCGGAAATGGGCCTCATCTCACCTGGAGGGGACAACCTCCTGGATTTTCTCGAGTTCTGGCAGGTGCTCTCGACATACGATGGGGACCTCAGGGACCCGCTCTGGTGGCTTCAGGAAAGGCCAGTCAGCATGCAAGTTGCTCGGGGGCCTCTCGGGATTCCTCTCCTGTCGATGCCGGGTCCTAAGATCTTGTGTGGAGTCGGTGCCGGAACCTGAGCATTCCTCTCCAGTGCTGACATGGATCTTGCTGTACTTCTGGAGTCTCCCCAGGGGAGTCAGTCCTCGTCTCGAGTGGGGCATGCACGTGCGCTTTCCTCCCGATATGTAGCAGCAGTGTCACGCTTCTCTTCGCGTGGATCAAGGGATCTGTGGCTTTCGCTCAAAAGCTTTCCCACGAGGCTTTCCCAAAGGGCTGTTTCCACGTGCCACCGTTGTGTGAGACGATCCTCGCTTAAAAAGTCAAGGCAGTGCAGGGAAAACAGGTTTCCCTGGAATGGACTGAGACATCTGGGGGACTCAGGGAATGGTGGCACGACCCTGGAGTTCCTCTCGCCTTTCCTGTGGAGAGCGCCTCCTCTTGAGATGCGACCGGGAACGCCGGGAATTCTTTCCCGACCACGCAGGGAAAGGATCCCTCCTCTCGAGCTAGGAGGGCGGAAAACCGAGCTCCTCTGGATGTGGGCAGGACTCTCGTGCTTCCTCTCTAGTGGAGACGGGTATGTCAGGGAACTTCTTGAGTTGCAGCAAGGTTGTGAAGGACCCTTTGGAAAGTTCCAGAGGTTAGGTGTGATTAGCCTCGAGACGCCTCAAGCGGAAATGGGCCTCATCTCGCCTGGAGGGGAGAACCTCCTGGATTTTCTCGAGTTGCCGCAGGTGCTCTCGACTTACAACAGAGACCTCAGGGACCCACTCTGGTGACCTCAGGAAAGGCCAGTCCCCATGCGAGGTGCTAGGGGGCCTCTCAGGATTCCTCTCCCATCGATGCCGGGGCCCTAAGACCTTGTGTGAAGTCGGGACCCGGAACCTGAGGATTCCTCTCCAGTGCTGACATGGATCTTGGCGTACTTCTGGAGTCTCCCAAGTGGCGTCAGTCCTCGGCTCGAGTGGGGTCATGCACGTGCGCTTTCCTCCCGAGTGGTAGCAGCAGTGTCACGCTTCCCTTCTCGTGGATCAAGGAATCTGTGGCTTTCCCTGGAGTCTTTCCCATGAGGCTTTCCCACAGGGCTATTCCACTTGCCATCATGGTGTGAGTCGATCCTCGGCGTGAAAGTCGAACCAGTGCAGGGAAAACAGGAACCTCCTTCCCCACAGTAGGTGGTACACTGTCCCCTTGGGTGGGTATCTCCAGGGCACTCGCGCTGGTGGTTTGCCCGCGGAGGTGCGGGCCTCAGGCTCCATGTGAGAAAAGCCCAAATGGCATTAGCTGCCATTCCAAACGCTGGCCCTCAGGTCTCTGGCCGGAGCCTTGGGCTCCAGGCAACTCAAAGCCCTCGGTGTTGGCACTCTGTGACTGCTGTAGTGAAAGGACGGCCAAGAGCGCACGGAGGAGTTGCGGAGGGGCATGGGGGAAACGGAGGCGAGGACAGCGAGGGATCTAGGTGGAGGCGCTGGAGAGAGCGTCTGGTGTCCGGAATGCCTCGGAGGAGCCAGCGGGGGACAGTCGAGGCCCAGGGACCTGTGGAATGTGAAAAGCAAGAAATCCCAGAGAAAGGCAGGCTGGGAAGGGGGCGTTGTGGCCAATTCAAAGGACCTTGGGCGTTTCCTGGGCGGTAAGCTCCCTTGGCACTGCTGAGGGCCCCTGATTGATCCACCCGGGTTGATCCACCCCCGCTGCGAGGGAGGGCCACAAACCAAAGCGCGCGAAACTGCCCGCCACCCCCAACGGGGATCGTGGCGGTCCAGGGCACAGCTGTGGCCGGGAAAAGCCCACTCGCTTCACGGGACTCCGTCCAGGGTCTCTGCTTGGAACGAGGCCAGGGGCAGCCCCCTCCATCTACCCCACCCAAACCTATTGACGTCAATGGTGGCGGAGACGCCTCCCGTTCTCCAGAGTCTAAGCTGCTGGGTCCCCGCCCACTCGCAGCAGTCTGCAGCGTGCCGTGTGCCTCTCCCACCATGGCTTCGTCTGGCTCCTCCAGCACCTCAAGCGGTACGTTTGCCCTCGGTCCTGTGGTCGGATCACATCTCAGGGGATTTGCGGGTGGCCTGGGCAAGGGCTCTCGGCCAATGTGTTGACCCCCTCCCACCAAGAACGGCGGGGACCCATCGGCCAGGCCCGGGGTTCCGAGGCGTCAGGTGTGCCAAAGTTGGAGGGCATGGCATCGTTCGTTCATCTTGCTCCTTTGGCACACACATGGCTTCTCCGTTCTCTTTTCTGGGAAGGCAGTGTTGTTTCAGGGTGCGTGCTGCGGGGGGCGGGGCCGGGGTTGCGGGGTGGTGGGAGCGGGTGCTTTGCTGGGATGAGGCCCTTTATCCTCACATCTTCCTGTGGGAATGGGAGTCGGGGAGCTCTGTGGCCTTGCTGCCTTCAGTGGCTTCCTCTGCACAGGGGCCTAGTGGCTTCTGCCTTTTGTCAGGCATTACGGAGTTTGGGCTTCGCTTTGGTGGCCTTGGCCTTTGCCTTGGCCTGGGCCTTGGCCTTGCCCTTGGCGGTGCCCTTGCCTTGGTCTTGGGCTTGGCCTTGCCTGCCCTTGAACTTGAACTTGACCTTGACCTTGAACTTGACCTTGACCTTGACTTGAACTTGAACTTGACCTTCACCTTGAACTTGAACTTCAACTTGAACTTGAACTTGAACTTGAACTTTGAACTTGAACTTGACTTGAACTTGAACTTGAACTTGACTTGAACTTGAACTTGAACTTGACTTGACCTTGACTTGAACTTGAACTTGACCTTGACTTGACTGAACTTGACCTTGACCTTGACCTTGACTTGAACTTCAACTTGAACTTCAACTTGAACTTGAACTTCTTGACTTGAACTTGACTTGAACTTCAACTTGAACCTTGACCTTGACCTTGAACTTGAACTGACCTTGACCTTGAACTTCAACTTGAATTTGACCTTGACCTTGAACTTGACTTGACCTTGACCTTGACCAACAACGGGAGACCTCGAGATTTGCTCAGAGCACCGGAGGTCCTGAAGCAGGGCCCTGTATCTCCCCTTCCCTTTGTGATCATTGCAAAGACATTCCTAGCTGATAGCGGGTGTGCCCCTGAAGAAGCAAGCAGTGGGAGTGTGTTTGACACGACTGTGTGCCTTCCTGGCCTCATCTCCACAAGGGGCCTTTCCTCTCGAATAGGCCCCATGTCCCCTTGGGGAGGGTGTCATGCCTCTTTTCTCCTCACTGCCAAAGGGTGGAGCCAAGCTCGCTCTGTCAGAGGTACAAAAACAGCAATTGAATGGATTTTCAAGCTCTTGCTAGGCTGCACCCTTTCAGGGCCCACTTTACTGAAACAGGTGCTCTGTGGCCCCTGGTTGGATATGCAGGTTCACAAACAGGGTGAGATCCTGTCCAAGCCAAGAATTTTCCTGAAAGACCTAGGCTCACTAGAGCTCTCCTCCAGAGCAAAGGGGATAGAGGAGATGTATGGAGGAGTCTTTGCCTTTCCCTGTGAGTGTGGGGCTACTCCCTACGGCCCCAAGCTCAGGGATAACTGCCTCTAAGAAAGGAATGGCAAGAAGCGCTATTCTTGGAGGTTGGGACAGGGAGTTCGCAGCATGTGGGGAAAGAAAGACTTCTTCGGGGAAGAAGAGGCAACCACCGGGGGTGTGTTTGCAAGCCTCTATTTGGAAGGAACAGGTTTGCTTATACAACTCAAGACTTCCAGATCTGCTCAGAGGACTGAAGTTCCAGAGACAGGGCCATGTATCTCCCCTTCCCTTTGAGATCCTTGCAAAGACATTCCTAGCAGATCATGGGAGTGCCCATGAAGAAGCAAGCAGCGGGAGTGTGCTTGACATCACTGGCTGCCTACCTGGGCTCAGCTTCTCAAGGGGCCTTTCTCTCCTGGTAGGCCCTATGTCCCCTTTGGGAGAGGGTGGTGCCCTCTTCCCTCCACACTGCCAAAGGGTGGAGGTGGAGCAAACTCGTTCTCTCCGAGGTAAAAAAAAAAAAAAGACAAATTGGATGGATTTTTAAGCTCTTGCTATGCTGCACCCCTCCAGGACCCACTCGAGCAAAACAGGTGCCCTGTGGCCCCTAGGTCGGGTATGCAGGTTCACACACCGGGTGTGATCCCGTCAAAGCCAAGAATTTTCCTGACAGACCTAGGCTCACTAGAGCTCTCCTCCAGAGGAAAGGGGACAGAAAAGACGTGTGTGTGGAGGTGGCTCTGCCTTTCCAGGTCCCAATCTCAGGGATAACTGCCCCTAAGAAAGGAACTGCTGCTGCTGCTGCTGCTAAGTTGCTTCAGTCGTGTTCGACTCTGTGGACGCCATAGACGGTAGCCCACTAGGCTCCCCCGTCCCTGGGATTCTCCAGGCAAGAACAGTAAGTGGGTTGCCATTGCCTTCTCCAATGCATGAAAGTGAAAATGAAAGTGCAGTCGCTCAGTCGCGTCCGACCCTCAGCGACCCCACGGACTGCAGCCTACCAGGCTTCTCCGTCCATAGGATTTTCTGAAAGGAACTGCAAGAAGCGCTTTTCCTGGAGGCTGGGAAAAGGAGTTCGCAGGATGTGGGGAAAGAGATCCTCCTTCGAGGAAGAATAGGCGGCCACTTGTTTTGTGTTGCAAACCTCTATTTGGAAGGAACAGGTTAGCTTATACAAAGGGAGACCTCCAGATCTGCTCAGAGGACCGAAGTTGCAGAGGCAGGTCGGTGTAATTTCCCTTCATTTTGCGATCCTTGCAAAGACATTCCTTGCTGATAGATATTCAGCAAGGGCCTTTGAGACTGTTGTTTTCTTTCCTAGGTTCAAAGATTCCTTCAGTTCCTAATATAGATATCCTAGAAATTATCTGACATCCGTGAAAATCTGATATGTCCTGGTCAAATGCTGTCAGTTATAATTCCAGTTATCATATTAAAAACATTTCAAGTCGCAGCAGTGACCAGATTACATTGTCAATTTCTATTTAATCAGGTTTTAACCATGTCTTCTATGATTTCACACTGATGCCTTTGCAGAAATACTGCTACTTCAAGATATATGGAATATACATTTTTTAAGCTTACCGATAATTTGTTTGTTTGTTTGTTTGTCTTCTGGTAAGCTGGTACCAGATGGAATTTAGTCTCCTCTCTAGGTTAAGAGAACAAAGTTTTCTTAGAATGCAATTTTTGATAACAGACTATGGATTTCTTTACCTTTCATTGATTTATAATTGTTTTCATCATCTGTTTTTTTACTTCGGTAAAGTAAATAAGCCTTATTTAAGATTTTGGTACATGTAGGATGGACTAAGCTTTCCCCACTCTTGCAAGTTCCCTTAACCCTTCAGATTCTTCTCGTGGGACAAAGATCTCACTTTCCTCCAGAGGGACAATCCAAGCTTTTTATTAGTTGATCTGCCCCTGACATCAGAGTCAATTTGAGCATGAGTTGGCCTATAATTTAGGCATGAAACTATGACTACATAAAGAAAAGGTGACTTTATGATTCAGGGATGGCCATGATATGCCTTGCACTTCAGAGAAAATGGGTTAAAATGATTTTTTTTTCTTCAAAACTGCACAGCCAGTTCTTTCAGCATATGCAATTGAAAACATCTAGTCATTAGGTCAGTTTTCATTCCAATCCCAAAGAAAGGCAATGACAAAGAATATTCAAGCTGCTGCACAATTGCACTCATCTCACACACTAGTAAAGTAATGCTCAAAATTCTCCAAGTTCACATGAACTGTGAACTTCCAAATGTTCAAGAGGGATTTAAAACATGCAGAGAAACCAGAGATCAAACTGCCAACATCCACTGGATCATTGAAAAAGCAAGAGAGTTCAAGAAAAAAAAGACATCTATTTCTGCTTTATTGACTATGCCAAAGCCTTTGACTGTGTGGATCACAATAAACTGGGAAAAATTCTGAAAGAGATGGGAATACCAGACCACCTGACCTGTCTCTTGAGAAACCTGTATGCAGGTCAGGAAGAAACAGTTCGAACTGGACATGGAACAACAGACTGGTTCTAAATAGGAAAAGGAATATGTCAAGGCAGTGTATTGTCACCCTGCTTATTTAACTTATATGCAGAGTACATCATGAGAAACACTGGGCTGGAGGAAGCACACGCTGGAATCCAGATTGCTGGGAGAAATATCAAGAATCTCAGATATGCAGATGACACCACCCTTATGGCAGAAAGTGAAGAAGAACTAAAGAGTCTCCTGATGAAAGTGAAAGAGGAGAGTGAAAAAGTTAGCTTAAAGCTCAGCATTCAGAAAACTAAAATCATTGCATCCAGTCTCATCACTTCATGGCAAATAGATGGGAAAACATTGGAAACAGCAGCAGACTATTTTGGGGGGCTTGGAAATCACTGCAGGTGATGGCTGCCTCCATGAACTTAAAACATATTTATGACTTGGAAGAAAAGTGATGACCAAACTAGACAGCATATTAAAAAGCCGAGACGTTGCTTTGCCAACAAAGATCCATCCAGTCAAGGCTATGGTTTTTCCATATGTCATGGATGGATATGAAAGATGTACTATAAAGAAAGTGACAGCTGAAAATTGGATGCTTTTGAACTGTGGTGTTGGAGAAGATGCTTGTAGGTCGCTTAGACTACAAGGAGACGCAACCACTCCATCCTAAAGGAAATCAGGTCTGAATATACATTGGAAGGACTAATACTGAACCTGAAACTCCAATACTTTGGCCACTTGATGTGAAGAGCTGACTCACTTGGAAGTTGCTTTGATTTGCCTGTGAGTGTGGGAGCCCTCCCTGGGCAAAGGGCCTCAGGGGTCATTGCCACTGAATCACGACCTCCAAGCAAGCGCATTCCAGCTGTGTGACATTCAGGAAGCAGGAGACTGGGAAAACTATCTTCCTTAGAGGAAGGAAAGTCATCCACAGAGAGTGTGTTTTCAGGCCTCTCTTTGCAGCAAGTGTTTTGCTTCTCAGACATCAGAGCTGCAGGCTTGCTCTGAGGGCCTCAATTGCAGAGTCAGGGCTGTGTGTCTCACTGCACTTTCCAAGCATTGCAGACACATTCCTAGGTTGGAGCAGTGCTTCCCATGAGAAAGAAGCCTCGGGAGTGTGTCTGAGCGGGCTGAGTGCCATGCTAGGGTCACCTAGTCGAGGGCACCTTGCACATCCAATGGGCCCCAGGCGAGTAGCTATGGACCGGCCCTTCGGTTGAGATATCCCAAAGCAGGGAACAAAGCTAGCTCTGTCGAAGGAGGAAAACAGCAATGGGATGGATTTTCAAGCAGTTGCTAAGTCACACCACGTTAGGGCTCCCCGGGAAAGAAATGCGAATTTTGGCCTCTAGGCCCAGTATCCAGATGTGTGCACAGGATATTTTCCCCACAGGATCCAAGAATGTTCCAGACAGACCTAAGCTCACTAGCTCTCTCCTGCAGAGGAAATGAAATATTGTTGCTGAACCACGAAAAGATGCTGGGATTCTTGGCTTATGGAGGAGAAGAATTCAATCCAGGGCCCAAGACGAGGCTTGATTGCTCAGAGCTTTTGTGCAATAGAGTTTTATTAAAGGATAAAGGAGATAGAGAAAGCTTCTGACAGAGACATCACAAGGGGCAGAAAGCGTACCCCCTTGCTAGTGTTAGTAATGGAGTTATATACTCTCCAATAAGTTATGACAACGAACAAAAGAATGTCTGGAGGTTGTAAAGACTCACTAGACCTACTCCCATAATTGACATTTTAAGATAACAGGATTAGCCAGAAGGTTTTTTCCAGAGACCGTCCTCAAGAAGGATGCATGATTGTTATATAATCCTAAGGAATGTAGAGGGAAAACAGTTTGTCCTTTCTTCCTCCTTGAGAATTCTAGACCCCTCTCTCCTTGGGGACCCTTGAACTTCTTAGAAACCTGCCTTGGCAATGACTCTCTCAGAAACATGATTGAACAGCCGTTTGGAGCTTCCTTTGACTTTCCCTGGGAGGGAGGGAGCCCTCCCTGAGCACAGGGCCTCAGGGGCCATGGCCAATGAAAAAGAATCTCCCAGCAAGTGCTTTTCAGCCCTGTGTGACTCTCAGCCCACAGGAGGCTGAGAAAACTCTCTTCCTTGGAGGAAGGAAAGGCAGCCCAAGAGTGTGTTTTCAGGCCTGTATCTTGCAGCAAGTGTTTGGCTTGTTAGACAGAAGACCTGCAGGCCTGTTCCAACAGACTCAATTCCAGAATCAGGGCCTTGTGTCTCCCTGCAGTTTCCTGGCCTTGCAAACACATTCCTAGGTGAGAGCAGTCCTGCCCATGGGGACTGCTGCGGGAGTGTGTCTGAGGGGGCCAGGTGTCATGCTGGGGTCACCTGGTCGAGGGCACCTTGCACCTCCAATGGACCCCAGGCAAGGAGTTGCAGGCCACCACCTTGCTTCTGAAATCCCAAAATGGGGAGCAAAGCTCGCTCTGTCAGAGGGAAGAAAACAGCAACAGGATGGATTTTCAAGCAGTTGCTAGGCTGTACTGCGTTAGGGCTCCAAGGAAGGAAAATGCGAATTTTAGCCCCTACGACTGGTATCCAGGTGGGCTCCCAGGATGATTTCCCCGCAGGATCCAAGAACGTTCCAGACAGACCTGGGCTCACTAGCTCCCTCCTGCAGAGGAAACATGAGAGAACAGCTGTTTGGAGGTTGCTTTGACTTCCCCTGGGAGGGTAGGATCCCTCCCTGGGTGCAGGGCCTCAGGGGCCATTGCCGCTGAGAAATGCCCTCTAAGCCAGACCTTTGCAGCCTTGTATGACTCAGCACGGAGGAGACTGGAAAAGCTCTCTTCCTTGGAGGAAGGAAAGGCAGCCCCAGAGAGTGTGTTTTCACACCTGTATCTTGCAGCAAGTGTTTGGCGTCTCAGACGTCAGACCTCCAGGCCTGCTCCAACGGCCTCAGTTCCAGAGTCAGGGCCGTGTGTCTCCCTGCATTTTCTGAGCCTTGGGAACACATTCCTAGGTCAGAACAGTCCTGCCCATGGGGAAGGAGGCTGCGGGAGTGTGTCTGAGGGGGTCGGGTGCCATGCTGGGGTACCTCCCAATAGACCCCAGGACAACAGCGGTGGGCTCCCCCTGGCTTCCGAAATGCCAAAGCGAGAAGCAAAGCTAGCTCTATCAGAAGGAAGAAAAGAGCAATGGATGGATGTTCAGGCTGTTGCTGGGCCGCCCACCACTTCAGGCGTCCCCCCCGAGAGGAACAGGCAGGTTAACACA
>NW_017191255.1:0-10867 GCF_001704415.2 Capra hircus
GGAGAGGAATTCCGAGAGGTCCCGAGCAACTCGCATGGGGGACTGGCCTTTCCTGAGGCCACCATAGCGGGTCCCTGAGGTCCCGTCGTAAGTCAAGAGCATATGCCGGCAACTCGAGAAAATCCAGGAGGTTCTCCCCTCCAGGCGAGATGAGGCCCATTTCCGGTGAGGCGTCTCCAGGCTAATCACACCTAAAACTCTGGAACTTCCAAAGGGTCCTTCACACCCTTGCTGCAACTCAAGAAGTTCCCCGACATACCCGTCTCCACTCGAGATGAAGCACGAGAGTCCCGCCAACATCCAGAGGAGCTCCGTTTCGGCCTCATAGCTCGACTGGACGGATCCTTTCCCTGCGTGGTCGAGAAAGAATTCCCGGCGTTCCCGTCGCATCTCAAGAGGAGGCGCTCTCCACAGGAAAGGCGAGAGAACTCCAGGGTCATGCCACCATTCCCAGAGTCCCCCAGATGCCTCAGTCCATTGCAGGGAAAACTGTTTTCCATGCACTGCCTCGACTTTCAAGCCGAGGATCGGCTTACTCCACGGTGGCACGTGGGACAGCCCTGTGGGAAAGCCTCGGTGAAAGCCTCATGGGAAAGCCCCGAGGGAAAGCCACTGATCCCTTGATCCACGGGAGGGGAAGCGTGACACTGCTGCTGCAGTTTGGGAGGAAAGCGAAGGTGCATGCCCCTACTTGAGACGAGGACTGACTCCCGTGGGGACACTCCGCAGGTACCCCAAGATCCATGTCAGCACTGGAGAGGAATCCTCAGGTTCCAGCACCGTTCCACCACAAGTTTTTAGGCCCCGGCATCGACTTGGAGAAAAATCCCGAGAGGGACCCCGAGCAACTCGCATGGGGGACTGGCCTTCCTGAGGCCACCAGAGCGGGCTCCCTGAAGTCCCCGTCGTAAGTCGAGAGCACCTGCCGCAACTTGAGTACATCCAGGAGGTTCTCCCCTTCCAGGCGAGATGAGGCCCATTTCCGCTGAGGCGTCTCGAGGCTAATCACACCTAACCTTTGAACTTCCAAAGGACCCTTCACACCCTTGCTGGCAACTCAAGAAGTTCCCCGACATACCCGTCTCCACTCGAGAGGAAGCACCAGAGACCCGCCCACATCCATAGGAGCCCGTTTCCGCCTCCTAGCTCGAGAGGAGGGATCCTTTCCCTGCGTGGTCGGGAAAGAATTCCCGGCGTTCCTGTCGCATCTCAAGAGGGAGGCGCTCTCCACAGGAAAGGCGAGAGGAACTCCAGGGTCGTGCCACCATTCCAGAGTCCCCCCAGATGTCTCAGTCCATTTCAGGGAAACCTGATTTCCCTGCACTGCCTCGAATTTCTAGCCGAGGATCGACTCACACCACGATGGCACGTGGGACAGCCCTGTGGGAAAGCCTCGTGGGAAAGCCTCGAGGGAAAGCCACAGATCCCTTGATCCACGCGAAGGGAAGCGTTGCACTGCTGCTACAGCTCGGGAGGAAAGCGCACGTTCATGCCCCCACACAAGACGACGACTAACTCCCCTGGGGAGACTCCAGAAGTACCCCAAGATCCATGTCAGCACTGGAAGAGGAAACCTCAGGTTCCGGCACCGACTCCACACAGGGTCTTAGGCCCCGGCATCGACGGGAGAGGAATCTCGAGAGGGCCCCCGAGCAACTTGCATGGGGACTGGCCTTTCCTGAGGGTCACCAGAGCGGGTCCCTGAGGTCCCCGTAGTAAGTCAAGAGCACCTGCCGCAACTCGAGAAAATCCAGGACGTTCTCCCCTCCAGGCGAGAAGAGGCCCTTTTCCTCTGAGGCGTCTCGAGGCTAACCATACCTAACATCTGGAACTTCCAAAGGGTCCTTCACACCCTTGCTGCAACTCAAGAAGTTCTCCCGACATACCTGACTCCACTCGAGAGGAAGCACGAGAATCCCGCCCACATCCAGAGGAGCCCCGTTTCCACCTCATACCTCGAGGTCAGGTATCCTTTCCCTGCATGTTCGGGAAAGAATTCCCGGTGTTCCCCGTCGCATCTCATGAGGAGGCGCTCTCCACAGGAAAGGCGGAGGAACTCCAGGGTTGTGCCACCATTCCAAGAGTCCCCCAGATATCTCAGTCTGCCGGGGTCCAGCCCCGCTGGATCCAGGGAATTCGACGGATGGACGGCGTTGTCGTGGAAAGTCTTTTTTATTTATTAATGTAAGATTAGATTAAGAAATTATAGTGTAGTAAGAAGATTAACTGGAGGAAAAGGGCTGAATAGCTTGGTTTACGTGGAAGACCAATAAAATTCCAGACAAGGAATTTTCACCATCTACGTTGGGCCACCAGCCCCTGCTTGAATATCTAAGGGTGCCTCGCCTTAAGCTCCCTTTCGTGCAGGTCTTAACAGCCAGGCAAGTAAGTAGACCTGGCGAGCCTCCGCGCCCCTGGTGGAGATTCAGCCTTAAGTTAAAGTAAAAAGCAGAGAGAAGGAAAGGGAGAGAAGAAGAAAGAGAGAAAAAGACACGGGGGGAGCCTGAGTCCCAAGAAACCAGGCCGAGAGACTAGTTCGAGAAACTGGTCGCGAGAAACTGGCCCCCATCCTTTATTGTTCATAAAGCCTTTTATACTTTTGATAAAACATGGAGTTCAATGGGTAACACAAAATTATGTAGCGTTCGCACCCCAGACTCTTTCTGTACATCATTTTGTATACAAAAGGTCTCTGGTGATTTACATTATCTTCTGGCCAAGAGGCTTGTTAAACACTTTTTGGCTCTCTTCCTTAATGAATGTTAATTTTGTTTCCTCTGAAGTGTTTCTCTTTAATCTGCATTTCCTTAAAGCATTAAAGTTACATCTCTATAGAACAAAGGTGCAGTGGGTTATAACAAAGAAGGTACTTAACTCAAAGATCTAATGTTGCTAATACCAGGTCTACTACTTGTTTTTTTAATATACCAACTCTATCTAAAAATAAAGGATATGAAAATTTAGCAGCCAAGCATTGACCCAAAAAATGAAACTTTTAATCAGTCCTATTATAAAGATTTTGACTCCTCGGATGCCCCTACATTCCTAGGATGCTTTAAGCTTCCTGTGCCTCCTGGGGAAAGGAGGCCTCAAACAATCACATGCCCAGCTGTACGAGTCCTGCAGGCAGGCTAGAAAGCATTCAGAGGGGTTTTTGGATTGAAACACTCTTTCAAATGCAGAAGACTAAAGCCCTGAATTGACTTTTTCCAGAAAATGTCAGAAGAGTGGAAAAGCAGAGCAAAAAAGCCGGCAGATTTTTGTTGGGGTACGTGCGTAGGAACTTCCAGAGGGGTCCCTGAAGTCTGAACACACCATGCCTATGTCAGCTTTCTTCCTCATGACGTTATCACGGGCGGGAGTCCTCATACTGGCTCCCAGCATCAGTCCAATTCAGAGGAACCTGTTTTCCCTGCACTGCCTCGACTTTCACGCTGAGGATCAACTCACACCACGGTGGCACGAGGGAAAGCCCTGTGAGAAAGCCTCGTGGGAAAGCCTCCAGGGAAAGCCACAGATCCCTTGATCCACACGACGGGAAGCGTGACCCTGCTGCTACAGCTCGGGAGGAAAGCACACGTGCGTGCCCTCACTTGAGAGGAGGATTGACTCTCCAGGTGAGACTCCAGAAGAACCCCAATATCCATGTCAGCACTGCTGAGGAAACCTCAGGTTCCGGCCCCGAATCCACACAAGTTGTTCGGCCCGGGCATCAACAGGAGAGTTATCAAGAGAAGCCCCCCAGCATCTGGCATGGGGACTGGACTTTGATGAAGCCACCAGAGCGGGTCCCTGAGGTCCCCGTCGTAAGTCGGGAGCACCTGCCGCAACTCGAGAAAATCCAGGAGGTTCTCCCCTCCAGGCGAGATGAGGCCCATTTCCAATGAGGTGTCTCGAGGCTAATTACATCTAATCTCTGGAACTTCCAAAGGGTCCTTCACACCCTTGCTGCAACTCAAGAAGTTCCCCGACATTCCCATCTCCACTCGAGAGGAAACACGAGGGTCCTGCCCACATCCAGAGTAGCCCCGTTTCATCCTCCTAGCTAGAGATGAGGGATCCTTTCCCTGCTTGGTCGGGAAAGAACTTCCGGCATTCCCGTCGCATCTCAGGTGGAGGCGCTCTCCACAGGAAGGGAGAGAGGAACTCCATGGTCGTGCCACCATTCCAAGTGTCCCCAGATGTCTCAGTCCATTCCAGAGGATCTTGTTTTTACAGAGTGCTTAAACTTTCATGCCGAGGATCGCCTCACACCACGGTGGCACGGGGGAAAGCCCTGTGGGAAAGCCTCGTGGGAAATCCTCTAGGAAAAGCCTAGAGGAAAAGCCACAGATCCATTGATCCACGCGACGGGAAGCATGACACTGCTGCTACAGCTCGGGAGGAAAGAGCATGCACATGCCCCCACTCGAGACGAGGACTGATTCCCCTTGGGAGACTTCAGAAGTATCCCAAAAACATGTCAGCACTGGAGAGGAATACTCAGGTTCTGGCCCCCACTCCACCGAAGGTCTTGGGCCCCGGCATCTACCGGTGAGGAATCCCGAGAGGCCCTCTAGCAACTCGCATGGGGACTGGTCTTCCTAAGGCCAACAGAACGGGTCCCTGAGGTCCCCGTCGTAAGTCGAGAGCACCTGCCACAACTCGAGAAAATGAAGGAGATTCTCCCCTTCAGGCGAGATGAGGCCCATTTCCACTGAGACGTCTCGAGGCTAATCACACCTAACCTCTGGAACTTCCAAAGGGTCCTTCACACCCTTGTTGCAACTCAAGAAGATCCAGGAGAGACCCGTCGCCACTACATAGGAATCACCAGGGTACCACCCACATCCAGAGGAGCCCCAATTCCCCCTCCTAGCTCAATGTGAGGGATGCTTTCCCTGATTGGCCGGGAAAGAATTCCTGTCGTACCTGTCGCATCTCAAGAGGAGGCACGCTCCACAAGAAAGGTGAGAGGAACTCCAGGGTCGTTCCACCATTCCAAGAGTCCCCCAGATGTCTCAGTCCTTTCCAGAGGAACTTGTTTACCCTGCACTGCCTCGACGTTCACGCGGAGGACCGACTCACACGATGGTGGCACGTGGGACAGCCCTGTGGGAAAGCCTCGTGGGAAAGTCTCGTGGGAAAGCCTCGAGGGAAAACAAGAAACCCCTTGATCAAACCCAACGGGAAAATTGACTCTGCTCCTAATGCTCGGGAGAAAAGCGCACGTGCATGCCCCCATTGGAGACGAAGATGACTCCCCTGTGGAGACTCCAGTAGTACCCCAAGATCCATGTCAGCACTGGAGAGGAAACCTCAGGTTCGGGCACCGACTCCAAACAAGGTCTTAGGCCCCGTCATCGACCGGAGAGGAATCCCGAGAGGCCCCTTAGCAACTCGCAAGTGGACTGGCATTTCCTGAGCGGACCAGAGCGGGTTACATAAGTCCTGGTCGTAACTGGAGAGCACCTGCTGAAACTCGAGAAAATCCAGGAGGTTCTCCCCTGCAGGCGAGATGAGGCCCATTTCTGCTGAGGCGTCTCGAGTCTAATCACACCTAACCTCTGGAACTTCCAAAGGGTCCTTCACACCCTTGCTGCAACTCAAGAAGTTCCCCGACATACCCGTCTCCACACGAGAGGAAGCACCAGAGACCCGCCCACATCCAGAGGAGCCCCGTTTCCGCCTCCTAGCTCGAGAGGAGGGATCCTTTCCCTGCGTAGTCAGGAAAGAATTCCTGGCGTTCCTGGCGCATCTCAAGAGGAGGCGCTCTCCACAGGAAAGGCGAGAGGAACTCCAGGGTCGTGCCACCATTCCCAGAGTCCCCCAGATGTCTCAGTCCATTCCAGGGAAACCTGATTTCCCTGCACTGCCTCGAATTTCTAGCCGAGGATCGACTCACACCACGATGGCACGTGGGACAGCCCTGTGGGAAAGCCTCGTGGGAAAGCCACGAGGGAAAGCCACAGATCCCTTGATCCAAGCGAAGGGAAGCGTGACAGTTCTGCTACAGCTCGGGAGGAAAGCGAACGTGCATGCCCCCACTCGAGACGAGGACTGACTCCCCTGGGGAGACTCCAGAAGTACCGCAAGATGCATGTCAGCACTGGAGAGGAATCCTCAGGTTCCGCACCGACTCCACACAAGGTCTTAGGCCCCGACGTCGAAGGGAGAGGAATCCCGAGAGGCCCCCGAGCAACTCGCATGGGGACTGGCCTTTCCTGAGGCCACCAGAGCGGGTCCCTGAGGTCCCCGTCGTAAGTCAAGAGCACCTGCCGCAACTCGAGAAAATCCAGGAGGTTCTCCCCTCCAGGCGAGATGAGGCCCATTTCCGCTCAGGCGTTCTCGAGGCTAATCACACCTAACCCCTGGAACTTCCAAAGGGTCCTTCACACCCTTGCTACAACTCTAGAAGTTCCCCAACATACCTGACTCCACTCGAGAGGAAGCACGAGAGTCCCGCCCACATCCAGAGGAGCTCCGTTTCCGCCTCGTACCACGCGGTCAGGTATCCTTTCCCTGTATGTTCCGGAAAGAATTCCCGGTGTTCCCGTCGCATCTCATGAGGAGGCGCTCTCCACAGGAAAGGCGAGAGAAACTCCAGTGTCGTGCCATCATTCCAAGAGTCCCCCAGATATCTCAGTGTGCCGGGGTCCAGCCCCGCTGGATCCAGGGAATTCGATGGATGGACGGCGTTGACGTGGAAAGTCTTGTGTATTTATTAATGTAAGATGAGATTAAGAAATTATAGGGTAGTAAGAAGATTAACTGGAGGAAAAAGGCTGAATAGCTAGGTTTACAAGGAAGGCCAATAAAATTCCCGACAAGGAATTTTCTGGCGGACTCTGGGAATGGTGGCACGACCCTCGAGTTCCTCTTGCCTTTCCTGTGGAGAGCGCCTCCTCTTGAGATGCGCTGGGAACGCCGGGAATTCTTTCCCGACCACGCAGGGAAAGGATCCCTCCTCTCGGAGCTAGGAGGCGGAAACGGGGCTACTCTGGATGTGGGCGGGACTCTCGTGCTTCCTCTCGAGTGGAGACGGGTATGTCGGGGAACTTCTTGAGTTGCAGCAAGGGTATGAAGGACCCTTTGGAAGTTCCAGAGGTTAGGTGTGATTAGAATCGAGACGCCTCAGCGGAAATGGGCCTCATCTCGCCTGGAGGGGAGAACCTCCTGGATTTTCTCGAGTTGCGGCAGGTGCTCTCGACTTACGACGGGGACCTCAGGGACCCGCTCTGGTGGCCTCAGGAAAGGCCAGTCCCCATGCGAGTTGCTCGGGGGACTCTCGGGATTCCTCTCACCTCGATGCCGGGGCCTAAGATCTTGTGTGGAGTCGGTGCCGGAACCTGAGGATTCCTCTCCAGTGCTGACATGGATCTTGGGGTACTTCTGGAGTCTCCCCAGGGGAGTCAGTCCTCGTCTCGAGTGGGGGCATGCACGTGCGCTTTCCTCCCGAGCTGTAGCAGCAGTCTCACGCTTCCCTTCGCGTATATCAAGGGATCTGTGGCATTCCCACGAGGCTTTCCCACAGGGCTGTCCCACGTGCCACCGGTGGTGTGAGTCGATCCTCGGCTTGAAAGTCGAGGCAGTGCAGAGAAAACAGGTTTCCCTGGAATGGACTGAGACATCTGGGGGACTCTGGGAATGTGGCACGACCCTGGAGTTCCTCTCGCCTTTCCTGTGGAGAGCGCCTCCTCTTGAGATGCGACGGGAACGCCGGGAATTCTTTCCCGACCACGCAGGGAAAGGATCCCTCCTCTCGAGCTAGGAGGCGGAAATGGGGCTCCTCTGGATGTGGGCGGGACTCTCGTGCTTCCTCTCGAGTGGAGACGGGTATGTCGGGGAACTTCTTGAGTTGCAGCAAGGGTGTGAAGTACCCTTTTGGAAGTTCCAGATGTTAGATGTGATTAGCCTCTGAGACGCCTCAGCGGAAATGGGCCTCATCTCGCCTGGAGGGGAGAACCTCCTGGATTTTCTCGAGTTGCGGCAGGTGCTCTCGACTAACCGACGGGGACCTCAGGGATCCGCTATGGTGGCCTCAGGAAACGCCAGTCCACATGCGAGTTGCTCGGGAGCCTCTCGGGATTGCTCTCCCGTCGATGCTGGGGCCTAAGACCTTGTGTGGAATCGGTGCCGGAACCTGAGGATTCCTCTCCAGTGTTGACATGGATCTTGGGGTACTTCTGGAGTCTACCCCAGGGGAGGCAGTCCTCGTCTCGAGTGGGGCATGCACGTGCGCTTTCCTCCCGAGCATGTAGCAGCAGTGTCACGCTTCCCTTCGCGTGGCATCAAGGGATTTGTGGCTTTCCCTCGAGGCTTTCCCATGAGGCTTTCCCACGAGGCTTTCCCACAGGGCTGTCCCACGTGCCACCGTGGTGTGAGTCGATCCTCGACTTGAAAGTTGAGGCAGTGCAGGGAAATCAGGTTTCCCTGGAATGGACTGAGACATCTGGGGGACTCTGGGAATGGTGGCACGACCCTGGTAGTTCCTCTCGACTTTCCTGTGGACAGCGCCTCCACTTGAGATGCGACGGGAACTCGGGAATTCTTTCCCCAACACGCAGGGAAAGGATCCCTCCTCTCAAGCTAGGAGGCGGAAATGGGGCTCCTCTGGATGTGGGCGGGACTCTCGTGATTCCTCCCGAGTGGAGACGGGTATGTCGGGGAACTTCTTGAGTTGCAGCAAGGGTGTGAAGAACCCTTTGTAAGTTCCATAGGTTAGATGTGATTGGCCTCAAGACGCCTCAGCGGAAATGGGCCTCATCTCGCCTGGAGGGGAGAACCTCCTGGATTTTCTTGGGTTGCGGCAGGTGCTCTCGACTTCCGACTGGGACCTCAGAGACCCGCTCTGCTGGCCTCAGGAAAGGACAGTCCCCATGCGAGTTGTTCGGGGGCCTCTCGGGATTCCTCTCCCGTTGATGCCGGGGCCTAAGACCTCGTGTGGAGTCGGTCCCGGAGCCTGAGGATTACTCTCCAGTGCTGACATGGAACTTGGGGTACTTCTGGAGTCTCCCCAGCGGAGTCAGTCCTCGTCTCTAGTGGGGGCATGCACGTGCGCTTTCCTCCCGAGCTGTAGCAGCAGTGTCGCTGCTTCCCTTTCCCATGGATCAAGGGATCTGTGGCTTTCCATTCCGTCTTTCCCAGGAGGCTTTCCCACGGAGGCTTTCCCACAGGGCTGTCCCACGTGCCACCGTGGTGTGAGTCGATCCTCGGTTTGAAAGTCGAGGCAGTGCAGGGAAAACAGGTTTCCCTGGAATGGACTGAGACATCTGGGGGACTCTGGGAATGGTGGCACGACCCTGGAGTTCCTCTCGCCTTTCCTTTGGAGAGAGCCTCCTCTTGAGATGCGACGGAAACGCGGGGAATTCTTTCCCGACCACGCAGGGAAAGGATCCCTCCTCTTGAGCTAGGAGGCAGAAAAGGGTTCTCCTCTGGATGTGGGCGGGACTCTCGTGCTTCCTCTCGAGTGGAGACGGGTAAGTCGGGGAACTTCTTGAGTTGCAGCAAGGGTGTGAAGGACCCTTTGGAAGTTCCAGAGGTTAGGTGTGATTAGCCTCGAGACGCCTCAGCGGAAATGGGCCTCACCTCGCCTGGAGGGGAGAACCTCCTGGATTTTCTCGAGTTGCGGCAGGTGCTCTCGACTTAAGACGGGGTCCTCAGGGACCCGCTCTGGTGGCCTCAGGAAAGGCCAGTCCCCATGCGAGTTGCTCGGGGGCCTCTCGGGATTCCTCTCCCATCGATGCCGGGGCCTAAGACCTTGTGTGGAGTGTGTTCCAGAACCTGAGTATTCCTCTCCAGTGCTGACATGGATCTTGGGGTAATTCTGGAGTCTCCCCAGGGGAGTCAGTCCTCGTCTCGAGTGGGGGCATGCACGTGCGATTTCCTCCCCGAGCTGTAGCAGCAGTGTCACGCTTCCCTTAGCATTGGATCAAGGGATCTGTGGCTTTCCCTCGAGGCTTTCCCACGAGGCTTTCCCACAGGGCTGTCCCACGTGCCCACCGTGGTGTGAGTCGATCCGCTCGGCTTGAAAGTCGAGGCAGTGCAGGGAAAACAGGTTTCCCTGGAATGGACGGAGACATCTGGGTGACTCTGGGAATGGTGGTACGACCCTGGAGTTCCTCTCGCCTTTCCTGTGGAGAGCGACGCCTCTTGAGATGCGACGGGAACACCGGGAATTCTGTCCCGACCACGCAGGGAAAGGATCTCTCCTCTCGAGCTAGGAGGTGGAAATGGGGCTCCTCTGGAAGTCGGGCGGGACTCTCGTGCTTCCTCTCGAGAGGAGACGGGGTATGTCGGGGAATTCTTGAGTTGCAGCAAGGGTGTGAAGGACCCTTTTGAAGTGCCAGAATTTAGGGTTGATTAGCCTCGAGACGCCTCATCGGAAATGGGCTTCATCTCGCCTGGAGGGGAGAACCTCCTGGATTTTCTCGAGTTGCGGCAGGTGCTCTCCGACTTACGACGGGGACCTCAGGGACCCGCTCTGATGGCCTCAGGAAAGGCCAGTCCCCATGCGAGTTGCACGGGGGCCTCTCGGGATTCCTCTCCCGTCGATGCCCGGTGCCTAAGACCTTGTGTTGGAGTTGCTGCCGGAACCTGAGGATTCCTATCCAGTGCTGACATGGATCTTGGGGGTACTTCCGGAGTCTCCCAGGGGAGTCAGTCCTCGTCTCGAGTGTGGGCATGCCACGTGTGATTCCTCCCGAGCTGTAGCAGCAGTGTCACGCTTCCCTTCTCCATGGATCAAGGGATCTGTGACTTTCCCTCTAGGGTTTCCCAGGAGGTTTTCCCACGACGCTTTCCACAGGGCTGTCCCAAGTGCGACCATGGTGTGAGTCGATCCTCGGTGAAAGTTGGCAGAGGCAGCAGGGAAAACACGTTTCCTGGA
>NW_017191256.1:0-21647 GCF_001704415.2 Capra hircus
GTCCATTCCAGGCCGAAGACACTGTTTTACTGCCACATGTCTCGCACTTTCAAGCTGCAGGATCGACTCACACCACGGTGGCAACGTGCGCGACAGCCCTGTGGAAAGCCCTCGTAGGAAAGCCTCGTGGGAAAGCCCGAGGGAAAAGCCATCGACGGGAAAGCCACAGCATCCTTAGATCCACACGAAGGGAAGCACGGACACTGCTTGCCTACAGCTCGGAGGAAAAGCCGGCACGTGCATGCCCCACTCGAGACGAGGGACTGACTCGCCTGGCGAGACTCCAGAAGCTACCCCAGATCATTGTCAGCACTGGAGGAGGAATCCTCAGGTTCCGCGCACTGACTAACACACAAGGTCTTAGCGCCCCAGCATCACGGCGAGAGGAATTCCGAGAGCCCCTGAGGCCATACTCGCATGGTTACTGGCCTTATCCTGAGGCAACCAGAGCGGGTCTCTGAGGTCCCCGCTCGTATAACGTCGAGAGCCACCTGCCAGGCAACTCGCAGAAAAGCAGGAGGTCTACCCTCAGCGCGCAGATGAGCCTATTTCCGCTGAGGCGTCTCGAGGCTAATCACACCTAACCTCTTGCGAAATTCCAACGGGTCTTTCACACCCTTGCCTGCCCAACTCAAGAGTTCCAGCCGACATCACCCGTCTCACTCGAGAGGAAGTACGCGGTCCGCCCCACATGCCTGAGGATCCCCATTGCCGCCTCCTAGCTCGAGAGGAGGGATCCTTCCCTGCCAGTGGTCAGGGAAAAAACATTCCCGGGTTCCCGTCCCATCTCCAAGAGGAGCGCGCTCCCACCGGAAAGGCGAGAGGAATCCAGCGTCGTGCCACCATTCCGAGAGTCCCCCAATGTCTCAAGTCCATTTCCAACTTCGGAAACCTGCTTTTCCTTGCCACGGCCCTCGACTTTCAAGGCGAGCCGATCGACACACACCACGGGCACTGCAGGACAGCCTGTGGGAAAGGCCTCATGGCGAAAGGCCTGGTGGAAATCCTCAGGGGAAAGCTCCTCGAGGAAGCCCACAGATCCCATGAATCCACGCGCAAGGAAGCAGACACTGCTACAGCTCGGCAGGAAAGCGCACGTGCATGCCCCCACTCGAGACGAGGACTGACTCCCCTGGGGAGACTCCAGAAGTACCCAAGATCCATGTCAGCACTGGAGAGGAATCCTCAGTTCCGGCACCGACTCCACACAAGTCTTAGGCCCCAGCATCGACGGGAGAGGAATCCCGAGAGGCCCCTGAGCAACTCGCATGGGGACTGGCCTTTCCTGAAGGCAACCAGAGCGGGTCCCTGAGGTCCCGGTCATAAGTCGAGAGCACCTGCAGCAACTCGAGAAAATCCAGGAGGTTCTCCCCTCCAGGCGAGATGAGGCCATTTCCGATGAGGCGTCTGGAGGCTAATCACACCTAACCTCTGGAACTTCCAAAGGGTCCTTCACACCACTTGCTGGCAACATCAAGAAGTTCCCCGACATACCCGTCTCCACTCGAGAGGAAGCACGAGAGTTCCACCCCACATCCAGAGGAGCCCCGATTTCTGCCTCCTAGCTCGAGAGGAGGGATATCCTTTCCACTGCGTGGTCGGGAAAGAATTCCCGGCTTCCCGGTCGCATCTCAAGAGGAGGCGCTCTCCACAGGAAAGGCGAAGAGGAGCTCCAGGGTCGTGCCACCATTCCAAGAGTCCCCCAGATGACTCAGTCCATTCCAGGGAAACCTGATTTCCCTGCACTGTCTCGACTTTCAAGCCGAGGATCGACTCACACCACGGTGGCACGTGGGACAGCCCTGTGGGAAAGCCTCGTGGGAAAGCCTCGTGGGAAATGCCTCGATGGGAAAGCCTCGAGGGAAAGCCACAGATCCCATTGATCCACGCGAAGGGAAGCATGACACTAGCTGCTACAGCTCGGGAGGAAAGCGCACGTGCATGCCCCCACGCGAGACGAGGACTGACTCCCCTGGGGAGACTCCAGAAGTACCCCAAGATCCATGTCAGCACTGGAGAGGAATCCTCAGGATCCGGCACCGGCTCCACACAAGATCTTAGGCCCGGGATCGACCAGAGAGGAATCCCGAGAGGCCCCCGAGAAACTCGCATGGGGAATGGCCTTTCCTGAGGCCACCAGTGCGGGTCGCCTAAGGTCCCCGTCGTAAGTCGAGAGCACCTGCCGCAACTCGAGAAAATCCAGGAGGTTCTCCCCTCCAGGCGAGATGAGGCCCATTTCCCCTGAGGCGTCTCGAGACTAATCACACCTAACCTCTGGAACTTCCAAAGGGACCTTCACACCCTTGCTGCAACTCAAGAAGTCCCGCAACATACCCGTCTCCACTCGAGAGGAAGCACGAGAATCCCGCCCAACATCCAGAGGAGCCCCGTTTCCGCCTCCTAGTTCGAGAGGAGTGATCCTTTCCCTGCATGGTCGGGAAAGAATTCCCGTCATTTCCGTCGCATCTCAAGAGGAGGTGCTCTCCACAGGAAAGGCGAGAGGAACTCCAGGGTCGTGCCACCATTCCCAGAGTCCCCCAGATGTCTCAGTCCATTCCAGGAAACCTGTTTCCCTGCACTGCCTCGACTTTCTCAAGCCTGTGGAGAGCACCTCCTCTTGAGATGCGACGGAAATGACGGAATTCTTTCCGACCATGCAGGGAAAGGATCACTCCTCTCGAACTAGGAGCGGAAACGGGGCTCCTCTGGATGTGGGCGGATTCTCGTGCTTCTCTCGAGTGGAGAACGGGTATGTTGCGGACTTCTTGAGTGCCAGCAAGGGTGTGAAGGTCCCTTTGGAAGTTCCAGAGTTAGGTGTGATTAGTCTCGAGACGCCTCAGGGGAAATGGCCTCATCTCGCCTGGAGGGGAGAACCTCCTGGATTTCTCGAGTTGCGGCAGGTGCCTCGACTTACGACGGGGACCTTAGGGACCCGCACTGGTGGCCTCAGGAAAGGCCATTCCCCATGCGAGTTTCTCGGGGGCCTCTCGGGATTCCTCTCCGGTCGATCCGGGGCCTAAGATCTTGTGTGGAGCCGGTGCCGGAACCTGAGGATTCCTCTCCAGTGCTGACATGGATCTTGGGGTACTTCTGGAGTCTCCCCAGGGAGTCAGTCCTCGTCTCGAGTGGGGGCATGCACGTGCGCTTTCCTCCCGAGCTGTAGCAAGCAGTGTCACGCTTCCCTTCGCGTGGATCAAGGGATCAGGGCTTTCCCTTCCGAGCTTTCCCACGAGGCTTTCCACGAGGCTTTCCCACGAGGCTTTCCCACAGGGCTGTCCACAGGGCTGTCCACGTGCCACCGTGGTGTGAGTCGATCCTCGGCTTGAAAGTCGAGACAGTGCAGGTAAAACAGGTTTCCCTGGAATGGACTGAGTCATCTGGGGGACTCTTGGAATGGTGGCACGACCCTGGAGTTCCTCTCGCCTTTCCTGTGGAGAGCGCCTCCTCTTGAGATGCGACGGGAACGCCGGGAATCTTTCCCGACCACGCAGGGAAAGGATCCCTCCTCTCGAGCTAGGAGGCTGAAACGGGCTCCTCTGGATGTGGCGGGACTCTCGTGCTTCCTCTCGAGTGGAGACGGGTATGTCGGGAACTTCTTGAGTTGCAGCAAGAGTGTGAAGGACCCTTTGGAAGTTCCAGAGGTTAGTCTGATTAGCCTCGAGACGCCTCGCGGAAAAGGGCCTCATCTCGCCTGGAGGGGAGAACCTCCTGGATTTTCTCGAGTTGCGGCAGGTGCTCTCGACTTTCGACGGGGACCTCAGCGACCCGCTCTGGTGGCCTCAGGAAAGGCCAGTCCCCATGCGAGTTGCTCGGGGCCTCTCGGGGCACTGGTTCCTCTCCCGTCGATGCTGGGCCTAAGACCTTGTGTGGAGTCAGTGCCGGAACCTGAGGATTCCTCTCCAGTGCTGACATGGATCTTGGGGTACTTCTGGAGTCTCCCCAGGGGAGTCAGTCCTTGTCTCGAGTGGGGGCATGCACGTGCGCTTTCCTCCCGAGCTGTAGCAGCAGTGTCGTGCTTCCCTTCGTGTGGATCAAGGGATCTGTGGCTTTCCCTCGAGGCTTTCCCACGAGGCTTTCCCACGAGGCTTTCCCACGAGGCTTTCCCACAGGGCTGTCCCATGTGCCACCGTGGTGTGAGTCGATCCTTGGCTTGAAAGTCGAGGTAGTGCAGGGAAAACAGGTTTCCCTGGAATGGACAGAGACATCTGGGGGACTCTGGGAATGGTGGCACGACCCTGGAGTTCCTCTTGCCTTTCCTGTGGAGAGCGCCTCCTCTTGAGATGCGACGGGAATGCCGGGAATTCTTTCCCGACCACGCATGGAAAGGTTCCCTCCTATCGAGCTAAGGAGACGGAAACGGGGCTCCTCTGGATGTGGGCGTGACTCTCGTGCTTCCTCTCGAGTGGAGACGGGTATGTCGGGGAACTTCTTGAGTTGCAGCAAGGGTGTGAAGGACCCTTTGGAAGTTCCAGATGTTAGATATGATTAGCCTCGAGACGCCTCAGCGGAAATGGGCCTCATCTCGCCTGGAGAGGAGAACCTCCTGGATTTTCTCGAGTTGCGGCAGGTGCTCTCGACTTACGACGGGGACCTCAGGGACCCGCTCTGGTGGCCTCAGGAAAGGCCAGTCCCCATGCGAGTTGCTCGGGGCCTCTCGGGATTCCTCTCCCGTCGATGCTGGGGCCTAAGACCTTGTGTGGAGTCAGTGCCGGAACCTGAGGATTCCTCTCCAGTGCTGACATGGATCTTGGGGTACTTCTGGAGTCTCCCCAGGGGAGTCAGTCCTCGTCTCGAGTGGGGGCATGCACGTGCGCTTTCCTCCCGAGCTGTAGCAGCAGTGTCGTGCTTCCCTTCGTGTGGATCAAGGGATCTGTGGCTTTCCCTCGAGGCTTTCCCACGAGGCTTTCCCACGAGGCTTTCCCACGAGGCTTTCCCACAGGGCTGTCCCACGTGCCACCGTGGTGTGAGTCGATCCTCGGCTTGAAAGTCGAGGCAGTGCAGGGAAAACAGGTTTCCCTGGAATGGACTGAGACATCTGGGGGACTCTGGGAATGGTGGCACGACCCTGGAGTTCCTCTCGCCTTTCCTGTGGAGAGCGCCTCCTCTTGAGATGCGACGGGAATGCCGGGAATTCTTTCCCGACCACGCAGGGAAAGGATCCCTCCTCTCGAGCTAGGAGGCGGAAACGGGGCTCCTCTGGATGTGGGCGGGACTCTCGTGCTTCCTCTCGAGTGGAGACGGGTATGTCGGGGAACTTCTTGAGTTGCAGCAAGGGTGTGAAGGACCCTTTGGAAGTTCCAGAGGTTAGGTGTGATTAGCCTCGAGACGCCTCAGCGGAAATGGGCCTCATCTCGCCTGGAGGGGAGAACCTCCTGGATTTTCTCGAGTTGCGGCAGGTGCTCTCGACTTACGACGGGGACCTCAGGGACCCGCTCTGGTTGGCCTCAGGAAAGGCCAGTCCCCATGCGAGTTGCTCGGGGCCTCTCGGGATTCCTCTCCCGTCGATGCTGGGGCCTAAGACCTTGTGTGGAGTCAGTGCCGGAACCTGAGGATTCCTCTCCAGTGCTGACATGGATCTTGGGGTACTTCTGGAGTCTCCCCAGGGGAGTCAGTCCTCGTCTCGAGTGGGGGCATGCACGTGCGCTTTCCTCCCGAGCTGTAGCAGCAGTGTCGTGCTTCCCTTCGTGTGGATCAAGGGATCTGTGGCTTTCCCTCGAGGCTTTCCCTCGAGGCTTTCCCACGAGGCTTTCCCACGAGGCTTTCCCACAGGGCTGTCCCACGTGCCACCGTGGTGTGAGTCGATCCTCGGCTTGAAAGTCGAGGACAGTGCAGGGAAAACAGGTTTCCCTGGAATGGACTGAGATCATCTGGGGGACTCTGGAATGGTGGCACGACCCTGGAGTTCCTCTCGCCTTTCCTGTGGAGAGCGCCTCCTCTTGAGATGCGACGGGAACGCCGGGAATTCTTTCCCGACCACGCAGGGAAAGGATCCCTCCTCTCGAGCTAGGAGGCGAAACGGGGCTCCTCTGGATGTGGGCGTGGACTCTCGTGCTTCCTCTCGAGTGGAGACGGGTATGTCGGGGAACTTCTTGAGTTGCAGCAAGGGTGTGAAGGACCCTTTGGAAGTTCCAGAGGTTAGGTGTGATTAGCCTCGAGACGCCTCAGCGGAAATGGGCCTCATCTCGCCTGGAGGGGAGAACCTCCTGGATTTTCTCGAGTTGCGGCAGGTGCTCTCGACTTACGACGGGGACCTCAGGGACCCGCTCTGGTGGCCTCAGGAAAGGCCAGTCCCCATGCGAGTTGCTCGGGGCCTCTCGGGATTCCTCTCCCGTCGATGCTGGGGCCTAAGACCTTGTGTGGAGTCAGTGCCGGAACCTGAGGATTCCTCTCCAGTGCTGACATGGATCTTGGGGTACTTCTGGAGTCTCCCCAGGGGAGTCAGTCCTCGTCTCGAGTGGGGGCATGCACGTGCGCTTTCCTCCCGAGCTGTAGCAGCAGTGTCGTGCTTCCCTTCGTGTGGATCAAGGGATCTGTGGCTTTCCCTCGAGGCTTTCCCTCGGGCTTTCCCACGAGGCTTTCCCACGAGGCTTTCCCACAGGGCTGTCCCACGTGCCACCGTGGTGTGAGTCGATCCTCGGCTTGAAAGTCGAGGCAGTGCAGGGAAAACAGGTTTCCCTGGAATGGACTGAGATCATCTGGGGGACTCTGGGAATGGTGGCACGACCCTGGAGTTCCTCTCGCCTTTCCTGTGGAGAGCGCCTCCTCTTGAGATGCGACGGGAAGCCGGGAATTCTTTCCCGACCACGCAGGGAAAGGATCCCTCCTCTCGAGCTAGGAGGCGGAAACGGGGCTCCTCTGGATGTGGGTGGAACTCTCGTGCTTCCTCTCGAGTGGAGACGGGTATGTCGGGGAACTTCTTGAGTTGCAGCAAGGGTGTGAAGGACCCTTTGGAAGTTCCAGAGGTTAGGTGTGATTAGCCTCGAGACGCCTCAGCGGAAATGGGCCTCATCTCGCCTGGAGGGGAGAACCTCCTGGATTTTCTCGAGTTGCGGCAGGTGCTCTCGACTTACGACGGGGACCTCAGGGACCCGCTCTGGTGGCCTCAGGAAAGGCCAGTCCCCATGCGAGTTGCTCGGGGCCTCTCGGGATTCCTCTCCCGTCGATGCTGGGGCCTAAGACCTTGTGTGGAGTCAGTGCCGGAACCTGAGGATTCCTCTCCAGTGCTGACATGGATCTTGGGGTACTTCTGGAGTCTCCCCAGGGGAGTCAGTCCTCGTCTCGAGTGGGGGCATGCACGTGCGCTTTCCTCCCGAGCTGTAGCAGCAGTGTCGTGCTTCCCTTCGTGTGGATCAAGGGATCTGTGGCTTTCCCTCGAGCTTTCCCACGAGGCTTTCCCACGAGGCTTTCCCACGAGGCTTTCCCACAGGGCTGTCCCACGTGCCACCGTGGTGTGAGTCGATCCTCGGCTTGAAAGTCGAGGCAGTGCAGGGAAAACAGGTTTCCCTGGAATGGACTGAGACATCTGGGGGACTCTGGAATGGTGGCACGACCCTGGAGTTCCTCTCGCCTTTCCTGTGGAGAGCGCCTCCTCTTGAGATGCGACGGGAATGCCGGGAATTCTTTCCCGACCACGCAGGGAAAGGATCCCTCCTCTCGAGCTAGGAGGCGGAAACGGGGCTCCTCTGGATGTGGGCGGGACTCTCGTGCTTCCTCTCGAGTGGAGACGGGTATGTCGGGGAACTTCTTGAGTTGCAGCAAGGGTGTGAAGGACCCTTTGGAAGTTCCAGAGGTTAGGTGTGATTAGCCTCGAGACGCCTCAGCGGAAATGGGCCTCATCTCGCCTGGAGGGGAGAACCTCCTGGATTTTCTCGAGTTGCGGCAGGTGCTCTCGACTTACGACGGGGACCTCAGGGACCCGCTCTGGTGGCCTCAGGAAAGGCCAGTCCCCATGCGAGTTGCTCGGGGCCTCTCGGGATTCCTCTCCCGTCGATGCTGGGGCCTAAGACCTTGTGTGGAGTCAGTGCCGGAACCTGAGGATTCCTCTCCAGTGCTGACATGGATCTTGGGGTACTTCTGGAGTCTCCCCAGGGGAGTCAGTCCTCGTCTCGAGTGGGGGCATGCACGTGCGCTTTCCTCCCGAGCTGTAGCAGCAGTGTCGTGCTTCCCTTCGTGTGGATCAAGGGATCTGTGGCTTTCCCTCGAGGCTTTCCCACGAGGCTTTCCCACGAGGCTTTCCCACGAGGCTTTCCCACAGGGCTGTCCCACGTGCCACCGTGGTGTGAGTCGATCCTCGGCTTGAAAGTCGAGGTCAGTGCAGGGAAAACAGGTTTCCCTGGAATGGACTGAGACATCTGGGGGACTCTGGGAATGGTGGCACGACCCTGGAGTTCCTCTCGCCTTTCCTGTGGAGAGCGCCTCCTCTTGAGATGCGACGGGAATGCCGGGAATTCTTTCCCGACCACGCATGGAAAGGATCCCTCCTCTCGAGCTAGGAGGCGGAAACGGGGCTCCTC
Organism: Capra hircus; assembly: GCF_001704415.2. Taxonomy (NCBI): domain Eukaryota; kingdom Metazoa; phylum Chordata; class Mammalia; order Artiodactyla; family Bovidae; genus Capra; species Capra hircus. The sequence goes on from NW_017191256.1 coordinate 8,514, forward strand.
TGGATGTGGGCGTGGACTCTCGTGCTTCCTCTCGAGTGGAGACGGGTATGTCGGGGAACTTCTTGAGTTGCAGCAAGGGTGTGAAGGACCCTTTGGAAGTTCCAGATGTTAGATGTGATTAGCCTCGAGACGCCTCAGCGGAAATGGGCCTCATCTCGCCTGGAGAGGAGAACCTCCTGGATTTTCTCGAGTTGCGGCAGGTGCTCTCGACTTACGACGGGGACCTCAGGGACCCGCTCTGGTGGCCTCAGGAAAGGCCAGTCCCCATGCGAGTTGCTCGGGGCCTCTCGGGATTCCTCTCCCGTCGATGCTGGGGCCTAAGACCTTGTGTGGAGTCAGTGCCGGAACCTGAGGATTCCTCTCCAGTGCTGACATGGATCTTGGGGTACTTCTGGAGTCTCCCCAGGGGAGTCAGTCCTCGTCTCGAGTGGGGGCATGCACGTGCGCTTTCCTCCCGAGCTGTAGCAGCAGTGTCGTGCTTCCCTTCGTGTGGATCAAGGGATCTGTGGCTTTCCCTCGAGGCTTTCCCACGAGGCTTTCCCACGAGGCTTTCCCACAGGGCTGTCCCACGTGCCACCGTGGTGTGAGTCGATCCTCGGCTTGAAAGTCGAGGCAGTGCAGGGAAAACAGGTTTCCCTGGAATGGACTGAGACATCTGGGGGACTCTGGGAATGGTGGCACGACCCTGGAGTTCCTCTCGCCTTTCCTGTGGAGAGCGCCTCCTCTTGAGATGCGACGGGAATGCCGGGAATTCTTTCCCGACCACGCAGGGAAAGGATCCCTCCTCTCGAGCTAGGAGGCGGAAACGGGGCTCCTCTGGATGTGGCGTGGACTCTCGTGCTTCCTCTCGAGTGGAGACGGGTATGTCGGGGAACTTCTTGAGTTGCAGCAAGGGTGTGAAGGACCCTTTGGAAGTTCCAGAGGTTAGGTGTGATTAGCCTCGAGACGCCTCAGCGGAAATGGGCCTCATCTCGCCTGGAGGGGAGAACCTCCTGGATTTTCTCGAGTTGCGGCAGGTGCTCTCGACTTACGACGGGGACCTCAGGGACCCGCTCTGGTGGCCTCAGGAAAGGCCAGTCCCCATGCGAGTTGCTCGGGGCCTCTCGGGATTCCTCTCCCGTCGATGCTGGGGCCTAAGACCTTGTGTGGAGTCAGTGCCGGAACCTGAGGATTCCTCTCCAGTGCTGACATGGATCTTGGGGTACTTCTGGAGTCTCCCCAGGGGAGTCAGTCCTCGTCTCGAGTGGGGGCATGCACGTGCGCTTTCCTCCCGAGCTGTAGCAGCAGTGTCACGCTTCCCTTCGCGTGGATCAAGGGATCTGTGGCTTTCCCTCGAGGCTTTCCCACGAGGCTTTCCCACGAGGCTTTCCCACAGGGCTGTCCCACGTGCCACCGTGGTGTGAGTCGATCCTCGGCTTGAAAGTCGAGGCAGTGCAGGGAAAACAGGTTTCCCTGGAATGGACTGAGACATCTGGGGGACTCTGGGAATGGTGGCACGACCCTGGAGTTCCTCTCGCCTTTCCTGTGGAGAGCGCCTCCTCTTGAGATGCGACGGGATCGCCGGGAATTCTTTCCCGACCACGCAGGGAAAGGATACCTCCTCTCGAGCTAGGAGGCGGAAACGGGGCTCCTCTGGATGTGGGCGGGACTCTCGTGCTTCCTCTCGAGTGGAGACGGGAATGTCGGGGAACTTCTTGAGTTGCAGCAAGGGTGTGAAGGACCCTTTGGAAGTTCCAGAGGTTAGGTGTGATTAGCCTCGAGAAGCCTCAGCGGAAATGGGCCTCATCTCTCCAGGAGGGGAGAACCTCCTGGATTTTCTCGAGTTGCGGCAGGTGCTCTCGACTTACGACGTGGACCTCAGGGACCCGCTCTGGTGGCCTCAGGAAAGGCCAGTCCCCAAGCGAGTTGCTTGGGGCCTCTCGGGATTCCTCTCCTGTCGATTCTGGCGCCTAAGACCTTGTGTGGAGTCCGTCCCGGAACCTGAGGATTCCTCTGCCAGTGCTGACACGAATCTTGGGGTACTTCTGGAGTCTGCCCAGGGGAGTCAGACTTCGTCTTGATTGGGGCATTCACGTGCGATTTCCTCCCGAGCTGTAACAGCAGTGTCACGCTTCCTGTTCGCGTGGATCAAGGGATCTGTGGCTTTCCCTCGAGGCTTTCCCACGAGGCTTTCCCACGAGGCTTTCCCACAGGGCTGTCCCACGTGCCACCGTGAAGTGAGTCGATCCTCGGCTTTAAAGTCGAGGCAGTGCAGGGAAAACAGGTTTCCCTGGAATGGACTGAGACATCTGGGGGACTCTGGGAATGGTGGCACGACCCTGGAGTTCCTCTCGCCTTTCCTGTGGAGAGCGCATCCTCTAGGATGCGACGGGAACGCCGGGAATTCTTTCCCGACCACGCAGGGAAAGGATCCCTCCTCACGAGCTAGGAGGCGGAAACGGGACTCCTCTGGATGTGGGTGGAACTCTCGTGCTTCCTCTCGAGTGGACACGGGTATGTCGGGAAACTTCTTGAGTTGCAGCAAGGGTGTGAAGGACCCTTTGAAAGTTCAAGAGGTTAGGTGTGATTAGCCTCGAGACGCCTCAGCGGAAATGGGCCTCATCTCGCCTGGAGGGGAGAACCTCCTGGATTTTCTCGAGTTGCGGCAGGTGTTCTCGACTTACGACGGGAACCTCAGGGACCCGCTCTGGTGGCCTCAGGAAAGGCCAGTCCCCATGCGAATTGCTCTGGGGCCTCTCGGGATTCCTCTCCCGTTGATGCCGGGGCCGAAGATCTTGTGTGGATACGGTGCCTGAACCTGAGGATTCCTCTCCAGTGCTGACATGGATCTTGGGGTACTTCTGGAGTCTCCCCAGGGGAGTCAGTCCACGTATCGAGTGGGGGCATGCACGTGCGCTTTCCTCCCGAGCTGTTGCAGCAGTGTCACGCTTCCCTTCCCGTGGATCAAGGGATCTGTGGCTTTCCCTCGAGACTTTCCCAAGAGGCTTTCCCACGAGGCTTTCCCACAGGGCTGTCCCACGTGCCACCGTGGTGTGAGTCGATCCTCGGCTTGAAAGTCCAGGCAGTGCAGGGAAAACAGGTTTCCCTGGAATGGACTGAGACATCTGGGGGACTCTGGGAATGGTGGCACGACCCTGGAGTTCCTCTCGCCTTTCCTGTGGAGAGCGACTCCTCTTGAGATGCGACGGGAACGCCGGGAATTCTTTCCCGGCCACGCAGGGAAAGGATCCCTCCTCTCGAGCTAGGAGGCGGAAACGGGGCTCCTCTGGATGTGGGCGGGACTCTCGTGCTTCCTCTCGAGTGGAGACGGGAATGTCGGGGAACTTCTTGAGTTGCAGCAAGGGTGTGAAGGACCCTTTGGAAGTTCCAGAGGTTAGGTGTGAATAGCCTCGAGAGGCCTCAGCGGAAAAGGGCCTCATCTCTCCAGGAGGGGAGAACCTCCTGGATTTTCTCGAGTTGCGGCAGGTCGTCTCAACTTACGACGGGGACCTCAGGGACCCGCTCTGGTGGCCTCAGGAAAGGCCAGTCCCCAAGCGAGTTGCTCGGGTGCCTCTCGGGATTCCTCTCCCGTCGAAGTCGGGGCCTAAGACCTTTTGTGGAGTCGGTGCCGGAACCTGAGGATTCCTCTCCAGTGCTGACATGGATCTTGGGGTTCTTCTGAGTCTCCCCAGGGGAGTCAGTCCTCGTCTCGAGTGGGGCCTGCACGTGCGCTTTCCTCTCGAGCTGTAGCAGCACTGTCGCGCTTCCCTTCGCGTGGATCAAGTGATCTGTGGCTTTTCCTCGAGGCTTTCGCAGGAGGCTTTCCCACGAGGCTTTCCCACAGGGCTGTCCCACGTGCCACCGTGGTGTGAGTCAATCCTCGGCTTGAGAGTCGAGGCAGTGCAGGGAAAACAGGTTTCCCTGGAATTGACTGAGTCATCTGGGGGACTCTGGGAATGGTGGCACGACCCTGGAGTTCCTCTCGCCTTTCCTGTGGAGAGCGCCTCCACTTGAGATGCGACGGGAATGCGGGGAATTCTTTCCCGACCACGCAGGGAAAGGATCCCTCCTCTCGAGCTATGAGGCGGAAATGGGGATCCTCAGGATGGGGCGGGACTCTCGTGCTTCCTCTCGAGTGAAGACGGGTATGTCAGGGAACTTCTTCAGTTGCAGCAAGGCTGTGAAGGACCCTTTGGAAGTTCCCGATGTTAGATGTGATTAGCCTCGAGAGGTCTCAGCGCAAATGGACCTCATCTCGTCTGCAGGGGAGAAACTACTGGATTTTCTCGAGTTGCGGCAGGTGCTCTCGTCTTACGACGGGGACCTCAGGGACCCGCTCTGGTGGCCTCAGGAAAGGCCAGTCCCCATGCGAGTTGCTCGGGGGCCTCTCGGGATTCCTCTCCCGTCGATGCCGGGGCCTAAGACCTTGTGTGGAGACGGTGCCGGAACCTGAGGATTCCTCTCCAGTGCTGACATGGATCTTGGGGAACTTCTGGAGTCTCCCCAGGTGAGTCAGTCCTCGTCTCTAGTGGGGGCATGAACGTGCGCTTTCTTCCCGAGCTGTAGTAGCAGTGTCACGTTTCCCTTCGCATGCATCAAGTAATATGTGGCTTTCCCTCGAGGCTTTCCCAGGAGGCTTTCCCACGAGGCTTTCCCACAGAGCTGTCCCACGTGCCACCATGGTGTGAGTCAATCCTCAGCTTGAAAGTCGAGGCAGTGCAGGGAAAACAGGTTTCCCTGGAATGGACTGAGACATCTGGGGGACTCTGGGAATGATGGCACGACCCTGGAGTTCCTCTCGCCTTTCCTGTGGAGAGCGCCTCCTCTTGAGATGCGACGGGAACGCGGGGAATTCTTTCCCCACCACGCAGGGAAAGGATCCCTCCTCTCGAACTAGGAGGCGGAAACGGGGCTCCTCTGGATGTGGGCGGGACTCTCGTGCTTCCTCTCGAGTGGAGACGGGTATGTCGGGGAACTTCTTGAGTTGCAGCAAGGGTGTGAAGGACCCTTTGGAAGTTCCAGATGTTAGATGTGATTAGCCTCGAGACGCCTCAGGGGAAATGGGCCTCATCTCGCCTGAAGAGCAGAACCTCCTGGATTTTCTCGAGTTGCGGCAGGTGCTCTCGACTTGCGATGGGGACCTCAGGGACCCGCTCTGGTGGCCTCAGGAAAGACCAGTCCCCATGCGAGTTGCTCGGAGTCCTCTCGGGATTCCTCTCACGTCGATGCCGCGGCCTAAAACCTCATGTGTAGTCAGTGCCGGAACCTGAGGATTCCTCTCCAGTGCTGACATGGATCTTGGGGTACTTCTGGAGTATCCCCAGGGGAGGTAGTCCTCGTCTCTAGTGAGGGCATGTACGTGCGATTTCCTCCCGAGCTGTAGTAGCAGTGTCATGCTTCCCTTGGGGTGCATCAGGGATCTGTGGCTTTCCCTCGAGGCTTTCCCAGGAGGCTTTCCATGAGGCTTTCCCACAGGGCTGTCCCACGTGCCACCTTTGTGTGAGTCGATCCTCGCCTTGAAAGTCGAGGCAGTGCAGGGAAAACAGGTTTTCCTGGAATGTACTGAGATATCTGGGGGACTCTGGGAATGGTGGCACGACCCTGGAGTTCCTCTCGCCTTTCCTGTGGAGAGCGCCTACTCTTGAGATGCGACGGGAACACCGGGAATTCTTCCCCGACCACGCAGGGAAAGGATCCCTCCTCTCGAGCTAGGAGGCAGAAACGGGGATCCTCTGGATGTGGGCGGGACTCTCGTGCTTCCTCTGGAGTGGAGACGGGTATGTCAGGGAACTTCTTGAGTTGCAGCAAGGGTGTGAAGGACCCGTTGGATGTTCCAGAGGTTAGGAGTGATTTCACTCGAGACGCCTCAGCGGAAATGGGCCTCATCTCGCCTGGAGGGGAGAACCTCCTGGATTTTCTCGAGTTGCGGCAGGTGCTCTCGACTTACGACGGGGACCTCAGGGACCCGCTCTGGTGGCCTCAGGAAAGGCCAGTCCCCATGCGAGTTGCTCGGGGGCCTCTCGGGATTCCACTCCCGTCGATGCCGGGGCCTAAGACTTTGTGTGGAGTCGGTTCATGAACCTGGGGATTCCTCTCCAGTGCCGACATGGATCTTGGGGTACTTCTGGAGTCTCCCCAGGGGAGTCAGTCCTCGTCTCGAGTGGGGGCATGTACGTGCACATTCCTCCCGAGCTGTAGCAGCAGTGTCACGCTTCCCTTCGCGTGGATCAAGGGATCTGTGGCTTTACCTCGAGGCTTTCCCACGAGGCTTTCCCACGAGGCTTTGCCACAGGGCTGTCCCACGTGCCACCGTGGTGTGAGTCGATCCTCGGCTTGAAAGTCGAGGCAGTGCAGGGAAAACTAGTTTTCCCTGGAATGAACTGAGACATCTGGGGGACTCTGAGAATGGTGGCACGACCCTGGAGTTCCTCTCGCCTTTCCTGTGGACAGTTCCTCCTCTTGTGATGCGACGGGAACGCCGGGAATTCTTTCCCGACCACGCAGGGAAAGGATCCCACCTCTCGAGCTAGGAGGCGGAAACGGGGCTCCTCTGGATGTGGGCGGGACTCGCGTGCTTCCTCTCGAGAGGAGACGTGGATGTCGGGAAACTTCTTGAGTTGCAGCAAGGGTGTGAAGGACCCTTTCGAAGTTCCAAATGTTAGATGTGATTAGCCTCGAGACGCCTCAGCGGAAATGGGCCTCATCTCGCCTGGAGGGGAGAGCCTCCTGGATTTTCTCGAGTTGCGGCAGGTGCTCTGTACTTACGACGGGGACCTCAGGGACCCGCTCTGGTGGCCTCAGGAAAGGCCAGTCCCCATGCGATTTGCTCGGGGCCTCTTGGGATTCGCTCTCCCGTCGATGCCGGGGCCTAAGACCTTGTGTGGAGTCGGTGCCGGAACCTGAGGAGTTCCTCTCCAGTGCTGACATGGATCTTGGGGTACTTCTGGAGTCTCCCCAGGGGAGTCCAGTCCTCGTCTCGAGTGGTGGCATGCTCGTGCGCTTTCCTCCCGAGCTGTAGCAGCAGTGTCGCACTTCCCTTCGCGTGGATCAAGGGATCTGTGGCTTTCCCTCGAGGCTTTCCTACGAGGGCTTTCCCACGAGGCTTTCCCACAGGGCTGTCCCACGTGCCACCTTGGTGTGAGTCGATCCTACGGCTTGAAAGTCGATGCAGTGCTGGGAAAACAGGTTTCCCTGGAATGGACTGAGACATCTGGGGGTACTCTGGGAATGGTTGCACGACCCTGGAGTTCGTCTCGCCTTTCCTGTGGAGAGCGCCTCCTCTTGAGATGCGACGGGAACACTGGGAATTCTTTCCCGACCACGCAGGGAAAGGATCCCTCCTCTCGAGCTAGGAGGCGGAAACGGGGCTCCTCTGGATGTGGGCGGGACTCTCGTGCTTCCTCTCGAGTGGAGACGGGGTATGTCAGGGAACTTCTTGAGTTGCAGCAAGGGTGTGAAGGACCCTTTGGAAGTTCCAGAGGTTAGGTATGATTAGCCTCGAGACACCTCAGCGGAAATGGGCCTCATCTCGCCTGGAGGGGAGAACCTCCTGGATTTTCTCGAATTGCGGCAGGTGCTCTCGACTTATGACGGGGACCTCAGGGACCCGCTCTGGTGGCCTCAGGAAAGGCCAGTCCCCATGCGAGTAGCTCCGGGGCCTCTCGGGATTCCTCTCCCATGGATGCCGTGGCCTAAGACCTTGTGTGGAGTTCTTGCCGGAACCTGAGGATTCCTCTCCAGTGCCGACAGGAATCTTGGGGTACTTCTGGAGTCTTCCGAGGGGCGTTAGTTCTCGTCTCGAGTGGGGGCATGCACGTGCGCTTTCCTCCCGAGCTGTAGCAGCAGTGTCACGCTTCCCTTCGCGTGGATCAAGGGATCTGTGACTTTCCCTCGAGGCTTTCCACGAGGCTTTCCCTCGAGGCTTTCCCACAGGGCTATCTCAAGTGCCACTGTGGTGTCAGTCGATCCTCGGCTTGAAATTCGAGGAATTGCAGGGAAAAAAGTTTTCCGGGGAATGGACTGAGACACCTGGGGTACTCTGGGAATGGTGGCACGTCCCTGGAGTTCCTCTCGCCTTTCTTGTGGAAAGCACCTCCTCTTGAGATGTGTCGGGATGGCCGGGAAATCTTTCCCGACCACGCAGGAAACGGATCCCTCCTCTCGAGCTATGAGGCGGAAACGGGGCTCCTCTGGATGTGGGTGGGACTATCGTGCTTCCTCTCGAGTGGTGACGGGCTATGTCGGGGAACTTCTTGAGTTGCAGCAAGGGTGGGAAGGACCCTTTGGAAGTTTAGAGGTTAGGTGTGATTAGCCTGGTGACGCCTCAGAGGAAATGGGCCTCAACTCGCCTGGAGGGGAGAACTTCCTGGATTTTGCCGAGTAGCGGCAGGAGCTTTCGACGTACGTCGGGGACCTCAGGGACCCGCTCTGGTAGCCTCAGGAAAGGCCAGTCCCCATGCGAATTATTGGGGAGCCTGTCTGGATTCCTCTCTCCGTCGATGCTGGGCCTAAGTCCTTGTGTGCAGTCGGTGCCGCAAACTGAGGATTCCTCTCCAGTGCTGACATGGATCTTGGGGTACTTCTGGAGTTTCCCCAGGGGAGTCAGTCCTCGTCTCAAGTGGAGCAATGCACGTGCGCTTTCGCTCCCGAGCTGTAGCAGCAGTGTCCATGCTTCCCTTCGCGTGGATCAAGGGATCTGTGGCTTTCCCTCGAGGCTTTCCCTCGAGGCTTTCCGAGCGTCGTTCGAGGTCTCAATCACACTATAACATCTGGAACTTCAAAGGGTCCTTCACACCCTTGCTGCACTCAGAAATTCCCCTACATACCCGCTCCACTCGAGAGAAGCACGAGAGTTCCGCCACATCCAGAGGAGCCCCGTTGCCGCCTCCTACCTCGAGAGAGGGAGTCCTTGTCCCTGCGGTGCTGGAAGAAGATTCCGGCGTTCCCGTCGCATCTCAAGAGGAGGGCGCTCTCCACAGGAAAGGCGAGAGGAATTCCAGGGTCGTGCCCCCATTCCCAAGTCCCCCACAGAATTTCTCAGTCCATTCCAGTGGAAACCTGTTTCCCTGCACTTGCTCGACTTTCAAGCCGAGGATCGACTCACACACCCCGGTGGCACGTGGGACAGCCCTGTGGGAAAGCCATCGAGGGAAGCCTCGAGGGAAACCCTGCAGGGAAACCACAGATCCCTTGATCCACCGAAGGGAAGCATGACACTGCTGCTACAGCTCGGGAGCAACAGCGCACGTGCATTTCCCACTGAGACGAGGGCTGACTCCCTGGGGAAACTCCAGAAGTACCACCAAGATCCATGTCAGCACTGGAGAGGAATCCTCAGTTTGCGGCACCGACTGCACACAAGGACTTAGGCCCAGCATCGACGAGAGAGGAATCCAGACAGGCTCACCAAATAATTCGCAATGGGACTGGCCTTTCCTAGGCTACCAGAGCGGGTCGCCTGGGGTCCCCGATAACGTCGAAAGCTCCTGCCCGTACTCGCAAAAATCCAGGAAGTTCCCTTCCAGGCGAGTGAGGCCATTTCCTCTGGGGTCACCAGGCTAATTCACACCTAACCTCGGTAAACTCCAAAGCGTCCTTCCACCCTTGCTGCAACTCAAGAAGTTCCCGACATAGCCGTCACCACTGCGAGAGGAAGCACGAAGTCCCACCCACATCCAGAGGAGCCCCGTTTCCGCTCCATAAGCTCGAGAGGAGGGATCTTTCCTGCGTGGTCGGGAAAGATTTCCGCGCCATCCGACACATCTCAAGAGGAGGGCTTTCGCACAGAAAGGCGAGAGGAACTCCAGGGCGTGCCACCATTCCCAGAGTCCCCAGTGTTCTCAGTCCATTCCGCGGAAACACTTTTTTCCCTGCAATCCTCGTTTTCAAGCCGAGGATCGACTACACCACAGTGGCAGCTTGAGATAGCCCTGTGGGAAAGCCTCGGGGAAAGCCTCGTGGGAAACGCCTCGAGGAAAGCCACAGATCCTTGATCCACGCGAAGGGAAGCGTGACACTGACTGCTGTACATGCTCGGGAGGAAAGCGCACGTGCATTGCCCCCAACTCGAGACGAGAACTAGACTGCCCCTGGGAAGACTCCAGAAGTACCCCAAGATCCATGTCAGGCACTGGAGAGGAATCCTCAGGTTCCGGCACGACTCCACACAAGGTTCTAGGCCCACGCATCCATGGGAGAGGAATCCCGAGAGGCCCGAGACTACTCGCATGGGGACTGGCCTTTCCTGAGGCCACCAGAGCGGTCCCTGAGGTCCCCGTCATAAGTCGAGAAGCACCTGCCGCAATCGAGAAAATCCAGGAGGTTCTCCCCTCCAGGCGAGATGAGGCCCATTTCCGCTGAGGTGTCTCGAGGCTAATCAACCTAACCTCTGGAACTTCCAAGGGTCCTTCACACCCTTGCTGCAACTCAAGAAGTTCCGAAATACCCGTCTCCACTCGAGAGGAAGCACGAGAGTCCCGCCCACATCCAGAGGAGCCCCGTTTCGGCCTCCTATGCTCGAGAGGAGGGATCCTTTCCCCTGCGTGGTCGGGAAAGAATTCCCAGGTTCCCGTACGCATCTCAAGAGGAGGCGCTCTCCACAGAGAAAGGCGAGAGAACTCCAGGGGTGCAACCATTCCCAGAGCCCCAGATGTCTCAGTCCATTCCAGGGAAACCTGTTTTCCCACTGCTCGACTTTCAAGCCGAGGATCGACTCAACACAACGGTGGCACGTGGGACAGCCCTGTGGGAAAGCCTCGTGGGAAACCCTCGTAGGAAAGCCTCGAGGGAAAGCCACAGATCCCTTGATCCACGCGAAGGGAGTGCGACGCTTGCTGCTACAGCTCGGGAGGAAAGCGCACGGCATGCCACCCGAACTCGAGAGGAGACTGCTCCCGGGGAGACTCCAGAAAGTACCCAAGATCCATGTCAGCACTGGAGAGGATCCTCAGTTCCGCACGACTCCACACAAGGTCTTAGGCCCGCGCATCGACGGGAGAGAATCCCAAGAGGCCCCGAGCAAATCGCATGGGGACTGGCCTTTCCTGAGGCCACAGAGCGGGTCCCTGAGGTCCCCGTCGTAAGTACAGAGCACCTGCCGCAACTCGAGAAAATCCAGGAGGTCTCCCCTCCAGGCGAGATGAGGCCCATTTCCGCTGAGGCGTCTCGAGGCTAATCACATCTAACATTCTGGAACTTCAAAGGGTCCTTCACACCCTTGCTGCAACTCAAGAAGTTCCCGACATACCCACGTCTCCTCTCGAGAGGAAGCACGGAAGTCCCGCCCACATCCAGAGGAGCCCCGTTTCCGCCTCCTAGCTCTGAGAGGGGATCCTTTCCCTGCGTGGTCGGGAAAGAATTCGCGGCTTCCCATGTCGCATCACAAGAGGAGGGCTGTCCACAGGAAAGGCGAGAGGAACTCCAGGTCGTGGTGCCACCATTCAAGAGTCCCCAGAATGTCCGAGTCATTCCAGGGAAACCTGTTTTCCCTGCACTGCCTCGACTTTCAAGCGCGAGGATCGACTCACACCACGGTGGCACGTGGACAGCCTGTGGAAAGCCTCGTGGAAAGCCTCGTGGAAGCCTCGAGGAAGCCACAGATCCCTTGATCCACGCGAAGGGAAGCGTGACACTGCTGCTAAGCTCGGGAGGAAGGCACGTGCATGCCCCCACTCGAGACGAGGACTGACTCCCTGGGGAGACTCCAGAAGTACCCAAGTCCATGTCAGCACTGGAGAGGAATCCCAGGTTCGAGCCGACTCACACAAAGTCTTAGGCCCGGCATCGACGGGAGGGAATCCCGAGAGGCCCCCGAGCAACTCGCATGGGGACTGGCCTTTCCTGAGGCCACCAGAGCGGGTCCCTGAGGTCCCCGTCTAAGTCGAGAGCACCTGCCGCAACTCGAGAAATCCAGGAGGTTCTCCCTCCAGGCGAGATGAGGCCCATTTCCGCTGAGGCGCTCTCGAGTAATCACCCATAACTTCTGGAACATTCCAAAGGGTCCTTCACACCCTTGCTGCAACTCAAGAAGTTCCCGACATACCGTCTCCACTCAGAGGAGGCACGGAGAGTCCCGCCACATCCAGAGGACCCCGTTTCGCCTCCTAGCGCGAGAGGAGGGATTCCTTTCCCTGCGTGGTCGGGAAAGAATTCCCGGTGTTCCCGTCGCATCTCAAGAGAGGGCGCTCTCTCCACAGGAAAGGCGAGAGGAACTCCAGGGTCGTGCCACATTCCCAGAGTCCCCCAGATATCTCAGTCATTCCAGGAAAACCTGTTTTCCCTGCACTGCCTCGACTTTCAAGCGAGGATCGACTCACACAAGGTGGCACGTGGGACAGCCCTGTGGGAAAGCCTGCTGGGAAAGCCTCCTGGGAAAGCCTCGAGGGAAAGCCACAGATCCCTTGATCCACCGCAAGGGAAGCTTGACACTGCTAGCTTACAGCTCGGGGAGGAAATGCGCACGTCATGCCCTCCACTGGAGACGAGGACTACCTCCCTGGGGATACCAGAAGTACCCCAAGATCCATGTCAGCACTGGAGAGGAATCCTCAGGTTCCGGCACTGACTACCAACAGAGGTTTTAGGCCGCGGCATCGACGGAGAGGAATCCCGAGAGGACTCCGAGCAACTCGCATGGGGGACTGGTCTTTCCTGAGGCCACCAGAGCGGGTCCCTGAGGTCCCCATCGCAAGTCGAGAGCACCTGCCGCAACTCGAGAAAATCCAGGAGGTTCTCCTCTTCAGGCGAGATGAGGCCCATTTCCCTGAGGCGTCTCGAGGCTAAATCACATCTAACATCTGGAACTTCCAAAGGGTCCTTCACACCCTTGCTGCAACTCAAGAAGTTCCCCGACATACCCGTCTCCACTCGAGAGGAAGCACGAAGAGTCCGCCCACATCCAGAGGAGCCCCGTTCCGCCTCCTATCGAGAGGAGGGATTCCTTTCCCTGCGTGGTCGGAAAGAATTCCGGCGTTCCCGTCGCAATCTCAAGAGGAGGCGCTCTCCACAGGAAAAGGCCGAGAGGAATCTCAGGGTCGTGCACATTCCCAGAGTCCCCCAGATGTCTCAGTCCATTCCAGGAAACCTGTTTTCCCTGCACTGCCTCGACTTTCAAGCGAGGATCGACTCAACCCGCGGTGGCACGTGGACAGCCGCTGT
>NW_017191257.1:0-10867 GCF_001704415.2 Capra hircus
GGAATCCCGAGAAGGCCGCGAGCAACTCGCATGGGGACTGGCCTTTCCTGAGGCCACCAGAGCGGGACTCTGAGGTCCCCGTCGTAAGTCGAGAGCACCTGCCGCAACTCGAGAAAATCCAGGAGGTTCTCCCCTCCGGGCGAGATGAGGCCCATTTCCGCTGAGGTGTCTCGAGGCTAATCACAGCTAACTTCTGGAACTTCCAAAGGGTCATTCACACCCTTGCTGCAACTCAATAAGTTCCCCGACATACCCGTCTCCACTTGAGAGGAAGCACGAGAGTCCCGATCACATCCAGAGGAGCCCCGTTTCCGCCTCCTAGCTCTTGAGGAGGGAACCTTTCACTGGTGTTCGGGAAAAAATTCCGGGCGTTCCCCTCGCATCTCAAGAGGAGGCGCTCTCCACAGGAAAGGCGAGAGGAACTCCAGGGTGGTGCCACGATTCCCAGAGTCCCCCAGATGTCTCAGTCCATTCCAGGGAAACCTGTTTTCCCTGCACTGCCTCGACTTTCAAGCCGAGGATAGACTCACACCACGGTGGCACGTGGGACAGCCCTGTGGGAAAGTCTCGTGGGAAAGCCTCGAGGAAAAGCAACCGTCCCTTGATTCACGCGACGGGAGCATGACACTGCTGCTACAGCTAGGGAGGAAAGCGCAGGTGCATGCCCCCACTCGAGACGATGACTAACTTCCCTGGGGAGACTCCAGAAGTACCCAAGATCCATGTGAGCACTGGAGAGGAATCCTCAGGTTCCGGCACCGACTCCACACAAGATCTTAGGCCCCGGCATCGAAGGGAGAGGAATCCCGAGAGGCCCCAGGCAACTCTCCTGGGGACTGGCCTTTCCTGAGGCCACCAGAGCGGGTCCCTGAGGTCCCCGTCGTAAGTCGAGAGCACCGGCCGCAACTCGAGAAAATCCAGGAGGTTCTCCCTCCAGGCGAGAGGAGGCCCATTTCCGCTGAGACCTCTCTGAGGCTAATCACACCAAACCTCTGGAACTTCCAAAGGGTCCTTCACACCGTTGCTGCAACTCAAGAAGTTCCCCGACATACCCGTCTCCACTCGAGAGGAAGCACGAGAGACACGCCCACATCCAGAGGAGCCCGTTTCCGCCTCCTAGCTCGACAGGGGGATCCTTTCCCTGCGTGTTTGGGAAAGAAATCCCGGCGTTCCCGTCGCATCTCAAGAGGAGGCCGCTCTCCACAGGAAAGGCTGAGAGGAACTCCAGGGTCGTGCCACCATTCCCAGAGTCCCCAGATTTCTCAGTCCATTCCAGGGAAACCTGTTTTCCCCTGCACTGCCTCGACTTTCAAGCCGAGGATCGACTCACACCACGGTGGCACGTGGGACAGCCCTGTGGGAAAGCCTCATGGGAAGGCCTAGTGGGAAAGCCTCCGAGGGGAAGCTACAGATCCCTTGATCCATGCAAAGGGAAGCGTGATACTGCTGCTACAGCTCAGGAGGAAAGCGCACGTGCATGCCCCACTCGAAACGAGGTCTGACTCCCCTGGCGAGACTCCAGAAGTACCCCAAGATCCATGTCAGCACTGGAGAGGAATCCTCAGGTTCTGGCACCGACTCCACACAAGGTCTTAGGACCCGGCATCGACGGGAGAGGAATCCCGAGAGGCCCCAGAGCAACTCGCATGGGGATTGGCCATTCTTGGGGCCACCAGAGCGGGTCCCTGAGGTCCCCGTCGTAAGTCGAGAGCACCTGACGCAACTCGAGAAAATCCAGGAGGTTCTCCCCTCCAGGCGAGATGAGGCCCATTTCCGCTGAGGCGTCTGGAGGATAATCACACCTAACCTCTGGAACTTCCAAAGGGTCCTTCACACCCTTGCTGCAACTCAAGAAGTTCCCCGACATACCCGTCTCCACTCGAGAGGAAGCACGAAAGTCCCGCCCACATCCAGAAGAGCCCCATTTCCGCCTCCTAGCTCGAGAGGAGGGATCCTTTCCCTGCGTGGTCGGGAAAGAATTCCTGGCGTTCCCGTCGCATCTCAAGTGCAGGCACTATCCACAGGAAAGGCGAGAGGAACTCCAGGGTCGTGCCACCATTCCCAGAGTCCCCCAGATGTCTCAGTCCATTCCAGGGAAACCTGTTTTCCCTGCACTGCCTCCACTTTCAAGCCGAGGATCAACTCACACCACGGTGGCACGTGGGACAGCCCTGTGGGAAAGCCTCGTGGGAAGGCCTAGTGGGAAAGCTCTAGGGAAAGCCACAGATCCCTTGATCCACGCGAAGGGAAGCGTGACACTGCTGCTACAGCTCGGCAGGAAAGCGCACGTGCATGCCCCCCATCGAGACGAGGAATGACTCCCCTGGGGAGACCCCAGAAGTACCCCAAGGTCCATGTCAGCCACTGGAGAGGAATCCTCAGGTTCCGGCACCGACTCCACACAAGGTCTTAGGTACCGACATTGACGGCAGAGGAATCCCGAGAGCCCCCCAAGCAACTCTCCTGGGGACTGGCCTTTCCTGAGGCCACCAGAGCGGGTCCCTGAGGTCCCCGTCGTAAGTCGAGAGCACCGGCCGCAACTCGAGAAAATCCAGGAGGTTCTCCCCTCCAGGCGAGAGGAGGCCCATTTCCGCTGAGACCTCTCGAGGCTAATCACACCAAACTTCTGGAACTTCCAAAGGGTCCTTCACACCGTTGCTGCAACTCAAGAAGTTCCCCGACATACCCGTCTCCACTCGAGAGGAAGCACGAGAGACGCGCCCACATCCAGAGGAGCCCCGTTTCCGCCTCCTAGCTCGACAGGGGGGATCCTTTCCCTGCGTGTTTGGGAAAGAATCCCGGCGTTCCCGTCGCATCTCAAGAGGAGGCGCTCTCCACAGGAAAGGCGAGAGGAACTCCAGGGTCGTGCCACCATTCCCAGAGTCCCCCAGATTTCTCAGTCCATTCCAGGGAAACCTGTTTTCCCTGCACTGCCTCGACTTTCAAGCCGAGGATCGACTCACACCACGGTGGCACGTGGGACAGCCCTGTGGGAAAGCCTCATGGGAAGGCCTAGTGGGAAAGCCTCGAGGGGAAGCTACAGATCCCTTGATCCATGCAAAGGGAAGCGTGATACTGCTGCTACAGCTCAGGAGGAAAGCGCACGTGCATGCCCCCACTCGAAACGAGGTCTGACTCCCCTGGCGAGACTCCAGAAGTACCCCAAGATCCATGTCAGCACTGGAGAGGAATCCTCAGGTTCTGGCACCGACTCCACACAAGGTCTTAGGCCCCGGCATCGACGGGAGAGGAATCCCGAGAGGCCCCAGAGCAACTCGCATGGGGATTGGCCATTCTTGGGCCACCAGAGCGGGTCCCTGAGGTCCCCGTCGTAAGTCGAGAGCACCTGACGCAACTCGAGAAAATCCAGGAGGTTCTCCCTCCAGGCGAGATGAGGCCCATTTCCGCTGAGGCGTCTGGAGGATAATCACACCTAACCTCTGGAACTTCCAAAGGGTCCTTCACACCCTTGCTGCAACTCAAGAAGTTCCCCGACATACCCGTCTCCACTCGAGAGGAAGCACGAAAGTCCCGCCCACATCCAGAAGAGCCCCATTTCCGCCTCCTAGCTCGAGAGGAGGGATCCTTTCCCTGCGTGGTCGGGAAAGAATTCCTGGCGTTCCCGTCGCATCTCAAGTGCAGGCACTATCCACAGGAAAGGCGAGAGGAACTCCAGGGTCGTGCCACCATTCCAGAGTCCCCCAGATGTCTCAGTCCATTCCAGGGAAACCTGTTTTCCCTGCACTGCCTCCACTTTCAAGCCGAGGATCAACTCACACCACGGTGGCACGTGGGACAGCCCTGTGGGAAAGCCTCGTGGGAAGGCCTAGTGGGAAAGCTCTAGGGAAAGCCACAGATCCCTTGATCCACGCGAAGGGAAGCGTGACACTGCTGCTACAGCTCGCAGGAAAGCGCACGTGCATGCCCCCCATCGAGACGAGGAATGACTCCCCTGGGGAGACCCCAGAAGTACCCCAAGGTCCATGTCAGCACTGGAGAGGAATCCTCAGGTTCCGGCACCGACTCCACACAAAGGTCTTAGGTACCGACATTGACGGCAGAGGAATCCGAGAGCCCCCAAGCAACTCTCCTGGGGACTGGCCTTTCCTGAGGCACCAGAGCGGGTCCCTGAGGTCCCCGTCGTAAGTCGAGAGCACCTGGCCGCAACTCGAGAAAATCCAGGAGTTCTCCCCTCCAGGCGAGAGGAGGCCCATTTCCGCTGAGGACTCTCGAGGCTAATCACACCAAACTTCTGGAACTTCCAAAGGGTCCTTCACACCGTTGCTGCAACTCAAGAAGTTCCCGACATACCGTCTCCACTCGAGAGGAAGCACGAGAGACGCGCCACATCCAGAGGAGCCCCGTTTCCGCCTCCTAGCTCGACAGGGGGGGATCCTTTCCCTGCGTGTTTGGGAAGAATCCCGGCGTTCCCGTCGCATCTCAAGAGGAGGCGCTCTCCACAGGAAAGGCGAGAGGAACTCCAGGGTCGTGCCACCATTCCCAGAGTCCCCCAGATTCTCAGTCCATTCCAGGGAAACCTGTTTTCCCTGCACTGCCTCGACTTTCAAGCCGAGGATCGACTCACACCACGGTGGCACGTGGGACAGCCCTGTGGGAAAGCTCATGGGAAGGCCTAGTGGAAAGCCTCGAGGGGAAGCTACAGATCCCTTGATCCATGCAAAGGGAAGCGTGATACTGCTGCTACAGCTCAGGAGGAAAGCGCACGTGCATGCCCCCACTCGAAACGAGGTCTGACTCCCCTGGCGAGACTCCAGAAGTACCCCAAGATCCATGTCAGCACTGGAGAGGAATCCTCAGGTTCTGGCACCGACTCCACACAAGGTCTTAGGACCCGGCATCGACGGGAGAGGAATCCCGAGAGGCCCCAGAGCAACTCGCATGGGGATTGGCCATTTCTTGGGGCCACCAGAGCGGGTCCCTGAGGTCCCCGTCGTAAGTCGAAGAGCACCTGACGCAACTCGAGAAAATCCAGGAGGTTCTCCCCTCCAGGCGAGATGAGGCCCATTTCCGCTGAGGCGTCTGGAGGATAATCACACCTAAACCTCTGGAACTTCAAAGGGTCCTTCACACCCTTGCTGCAACTCAAGAAGTTCCCCGACATACCCGTCTCCACTCGAGAGGAAGCACGAAAGTCCCGCCCACATCCAGAAGAGCCCCATTTCCGCCTCCTAGGCTCGAGAGGAGGGATCCTTTCCCTGCGTGGTCGGGAAAGAATTCCTGCGTTCCCGTCGCATCTCAAGTGCAGGCACTATCCACAGGAAAGGCGAGAGGAACTCCAGGGTCGTGCCACCATTCCCAGAGTCCCCCAGATGTCTCAGTCCATTCCAGGGAAACCTGTTTTCCCTGCACTGCCTCCACTTTCAAGCCGAGGATCAACTCACACCACGGTGGCACGTGGGACAGCCCTGTGGGAAAGCCTCGTGGGAAGGCCTAGTGGGAAAGCTCTAGGGAAAGCCACAGATCCCTTGATCCACGCGAAGGGAAGCGTGACACTGCTGCTACAGCTCGGCAGGAAAGCGCACGTGCATGCCCCCATCGAGACGAGGAATGACTCCCCTGGGGAGACCCAGAAGTACCCCAAGGTCCATGTCAGCACTGGAGAGGAATCCTCAGTTCCGGCACCGACTCCACACAAGTCTTAGGTACCGACATTGACGGCAGAGGAATCCCGAGAGCCCCCCAAGCAACTCTCCTGGGGACTGGCCTTTCCTGAGGCCACCAGAGCGGGTCCCTGAGGTCCCCGTCGTAGTCGAGAGCACCTGGCCGCAACTCGAGAAAATCCAGGAGGTTCTCCCCTCCAGGCGAGAGGAGGCCCATTTCCGCTGAGACCTCTCGAGGCTAATCACACCAAACTTCTGGAACTTCCAAAGGTCCTTCACACCGTTGCTGCAACTCAAGAAGTTCCCCGACATACCCGTCTCCACTCGAGAGGAAGCACGAGAGATCCGCCCACATCCAGAAGGAGCCCGATTTCCGCCTCCTAGCTCGAGCAGGAGGGATCCTTTCCCTGCGTGTCTGGGAAAGAATTCCCGGCGTTCCAGTCGCAATCTCAAGAGGAGGCGCTCTCCACAGGAAAGGCGAGAGGAACTCCAGGGTCGTGCCACCATTCCCAGAGTCCCCCAGATGTCTCAGTCCATTCCAGGGAAACCTGTTTTCCCTGCACTGGCCTCGACTTTCAAGCCGAGGATCGACTCACACCACGGTGGCACGTGGGACAGCCCTGTGGGAAAGCCTCATGGGAAGGCCTAGTGGGAAAGCCTCGAGGGAAAGCTACAGATCCCTTGATCCACTGCAAAGGGAAGCGTGATACTGCTGCTACAGCTCAGGAGGAAAGCGCACGTGCATGCCCCCACTCGAGAACGAGGATCTGACTCCCCTGGCGAGACTCCAGAAGTACCCCAAGATCCATGTCAGCACTGGAGAGGAATCCTCAGGTTCCTGGCACCGACTCCACACAAGGTCTTAGGCCCCGCATCGACGGAGAGGAATCCCGAGAGGCCCCAGAGCAACTCGCATGGGGACTGACCTTTCTTGGGGCCACCAGAGCGGTCCCTGAGGTCCCCGTCGTAAAGTCGAAGAGCACCTGACCGCAACTCGAGAAAATCCAGGAGGTTCTCCCCTCCAGGCGAGATGAGTCCCATTTTCCGCTGAGGCGACTCGAGGCTAATCACATCTAACCTTTGGAACTTCCATAGGGTCCTTCACACCCTTGCTGCAACTCAAGAAGTTCCCCGACATACCTTGTCCACTCGAGAGAAGCGCGAGCGTCCCTTGCACATCCAGAGAAGGCCCTTTTCCTCCCTGTAGCTCGAGATGAGGGATTCTTTCCTGCGTGGTCGGGAAGAATTCCTGCATTCCGTCGCATCCAAGAGGAAGCGCTCTCCACAGGAAAGGCGAGAGGAAACTCCAGGGTCGTGCCACCATTCCAAGAGTCCCCCAGAGGACTGATTCCATTCCAAAGGAAACTCTTTTACCTGGCACTGCCTTGACTGTCACGTCGAGGATCGACTCACACCACGGTGGCACGTGGGACAGCCCTGTGTGTTAGCCTCGTGGGAAAGCCTCATGGGAAATCCTACAGGGAAAGCCACACATCCCTTGATCCACCTGTCGGGTAGCATGACACTGCTGCCACCTTTAGGGAGGAAAGCCCAAGTGCATTTCCCCACTCGAAGACGAGGACTGACTCCCTGGGGAGAGTCCAGAAGTACCCAAAAATCCACGTCAGCACTGGAGAGGAATCCTCAGTTTCCGGTCCCAACTCCAACACAAGGTCTTTGACTCGGGAAATGCAAGCAGTTAAAAGATCTCTCCTTTGGAGGCCTCGAGGGGGGATCGGGGCTTCTCTGGATGTGGGCGGGACCCTCGTGCTTCCTTTGAGTGTAGACGGGTATGTCGGGAAAGCTCTTGAGTTGCAGCAAGTGTGTGAAGGAACCATTGGAAGTTCCAGAGGTTAGGTGTGCTTAGCCTCTAGATGCGTCAGTGGAAATAGGCCTCATTTTGCCTGTAGGGGAGAACCTCCTGGATTTTCTCGAGTTACGGCAGGTGCTCTCGAATTACGACGGGACATCAGGGAACCTGTCTCGTGGCCTCAGGAAAGGCCAGTCCCCATGGCAAGTTGCCAGGGGGACTCTCGGATTCCTCTTGGGGTCGATGCCGGGGGCCTAAAGACCTTGTGTGGAGTCGGAGGCCGGATCCTGAGGATTCCTCTCCAGTGCTGACATGGTTCTTTGGGTACTTCTGGAGTCTCCCCAGGGAAGTCAGTCCTCGTCTCGAGTGTGGGCATGCACGTGCGCTTTCCTCCCCGAGCTGTAGCAGCAGTGTCACGCTTCCTAACGCGTGGTCAAGGGATCTGTAGCTTTCACTCAAGTCTTTCCTTCAAGGCTTTCCCAAGAGTCTTTCCCACAGGGCTGTCCCACCTGCCACCATGGTGTGAGTCGATCCTCGGCTTGGAAAGTCGAGGCAGTGCAGGGAAAACAGGTTCCTCTGGAATGGACTGTGACATCTGGGGGACTCTTGGAATGGTGGTACGACCCTGGAGTTTCCGCTCGCCTTTCCTGTGGAGAGCGCCTCCTCTTGAGATGGGACGGGAACGCCGGGAATTCTTTCCCGACCAAGCAGGGAAAGGATCCGTCATCTCGGAGGTCCGAGGCAGAAACGGGGCTCCTCTGGATGTGGGCGGGACCCTCGTGCTTCCTCTGGAGTGGAGACGGTATGTCGGGGAACTTCTTGAGTTTCAGCAAGGTTGTGAAGGAACCTTTGGAATTTCAGAGTTTAGGTGTGATTAGCCTCGAGTGCCTCAGCGGAAATTGGCCTCATCTTGCCTGGAGGGGAGAACCTCCTGGATTTTCTCGAATTGTGGCAGGTGTTCTCAACGTACGCTGGGACCTCAGGGACCCGCTCTGGTGGCGTCAGGAAAGGCCAGTTCCCATCCGAGTGGCTACGGGGCCTCTCAGGATTCCTCTCCCGTCGATGGTGGGGCCTAAGACCTTGTGTGAAGTCGAGGGCGGTACCTGAGGATTCCTCTCCCGTGGTGACATGGTTCTTGGGGTACTTCTTGAGTCTCCCCAGGGGTGTCAGTCCTCTTCTCAGCGGGATCATGCAAGAACGCTTACCTCCTGAGCTGCAGTAGCAGTGTCACGCTGCCCGTCGCGTTGATCAAGAGATCTATGTCTTTCCCTCGAGGTATTTCTCACGGGGCTTTCCTCGAGGCTTCCCCGAGGCTTTCCCACATCGCTGTCCCACGTGCCACCATGGTGCCAGTCGATCCTCGGCGTGAAAATCAAGGCAGTGCAGGGAAAACAGGTTTCCACTGGGAATGGACTGAGACATCTGGGGGACTCTTGGAATTGTGGCACGACCCTGGAGTTCCTCTCGCCTTTCCTGTGGAGAGCGCCTCTTCTTGGAGATGCGGTGGGAACGCCGGAATACTTTCCCGACCAAGCAGGGAAAGTCCCGTGGTCCAGCCCCGGTGGATCCAGCGTGATTCGAAGGTGGGGACGTAGTCGTCGTCTTTGGAAATATACATATTTAATCCCAGATATAAAGAGATTAAAATGGATTGTGTAGTAGGAAGATTATTGGAGAAAAAGAGGCTGAATAACTTGGATTACGTGGAATAGCATCCATCCCTCCAGTAGAGAATTCAGCCAGAAAAACGGGAGCAAAAAAGGAAGCGACATGGGGGAATCAGTCTTTCCGGAAACTGATCTGATTTCTTTATTTTTGGTTTTGCTTGTATACCTCTTGTTACACATAGGGATGAATACAGAGTCACGCAGGAGTCGGCATCCTGACCTTTATCAAAATCAGGTGCTTCACATAAATGTATAAAAAAAGGTCTTAGGGATCTTACATCATCTTCTGGCCATGAATGAGACCTGCTGACATTTTATGATCCTTTCTTTCTGATAAACCAAATAAACTTATTTCTTCCAAGGGTGTTTTTTCTTAAACCAGGCACCACCCTCCAAATAAAGTTACATTCCTATAGGGTGAGGGTGTAGTGAGTTACAAAAGAAAGAAGGAATTTATTTAACCCAAGGTTAACATGATTAGTCTTAAAGGTGAATTCTTATTTCTCCTATATGCTTAAAGGTTAATACTTATTTCTCCTATATACTAGTTATATTCATTATAAGGGTAGGGAACATGGAGATTTCTCAGCAAACATCAGCCTAACAAATGAAAATCCTTTCATCAATTCTCCCCTTAAGATCTATTTAGTCTTAAGATATGATAAAGTTACATTCTTACATAGAAAGGAAACAGTGATATATAACAAAGTACAGTGATCTATTAACAAAAGTGAAAATCCATTAACTCAAAAAGTCTAGTATTGCTAACATCAAAAACTGCTATATTTCCTTTGCTATATTCCAAATACATTGATTAATATATTCCCAAGTGCTAAGGATATGGAGGCCTGGTGGCAATCATTGACTCAACAAGAAGAAAAAGTCCTTTGCTAATTAAGACTCTCAAAATACTCCAAAACTCTCTGTGCTGTTTACAGTTGAGAGGCAGTAAACAATCTTGTGCCTAGTGGCAGCAGTATGGATAATCCTGTCACACAAGCTGGTCTGTCAGCAGAGAGGTTTGACCTAAAATATCTTTGTCCCACCCAGAGCAGGGAATTAGCAGGCAATTTTTGACACAACAAATGAAGAACCCTTCACCAATATAATTCCTAACCAACTATACTAATAATTTCTAACTCCCCAAAAATAATTTGCCTTTAGTAAGTCTAAAACATCTCATGCCTCTCAGGTTGGGAGGCTGTAAAACAATCACATGTGGCCGGACAAACCTATAAAGGTGGGCTAGATAACCTTCAGAGGAGTCGGCAAGCTGAACACTCTTGTCATGCCCAAGAATATTTATTGCCTTGAAGCTGCACGTTTTACTTCTTCTCCGAGAGAAACCGTTATGGGGGAGAGCCCCCGTAAAGTCAGAAGTGTAGGTGAGAGCATAAAACAGACTCTGGTTTTGGGTTTCGATGCTCGGGAACAGGGGGTTACCTGAGGCTTGATCACGCCTTTGCGCATGCCAAGCCTCCTTCCTCATGAACTTTGCCATACGGCGGAATTCCTCACGCTGGTCCCGAAGGAAAGGATCCCTATCTCGAGCGACGAGGCGGAAACGCGCCTCCTGTGGATGTAGGGGGACCATCTTGCTTATTCTCGAGTGGAGACGGGTATGTCGGGGAACTTCTTGAGTTGCAGCAAGGGTGTAAAGTACCTTTTGGAAGTTCCAGAGGTTAGGTGTGATTAGCCTCGAGACACCTCAGTGGAAATGGCCTCATCTCGCCTGGAGGGGAGCCTCCTGGATTTTCTCGAGTTGCGGG
>NW_017191258.1:0-10867 GCF_001704415.2 Capra hircus
CGGCCAACATCGACGGGAGATGAAACCCGAGATGGCCCTCGAGGCCGGAGTAGACTGTATGCGTGAACTGACCTTTCTTCGAGGCACCATAGCGGCGTCCCTGGTGGTCGTCCGTTAATCTGGCGACGAGCACATGGCAGCAACTCGAGAAAAATCCAGGAGCGTTTCTTCCCTGCCAGGCGAGACGAGGCCCATTTGCGCTGAGGCGTCTCGAGCTAATCACACGCTAACATCTGTAATATTCCAAAGCGTCCTTCACACCCTTTGCTGTAACTCAAGAAGTTCCCCGACGATACCGTCTGCCACTCGAGAGGCGAAGCATCGCGAGAATCCCGCCATCATCGCAGAGGAGCCCTCGTTTCTGCGCTCTTACGCTCGAGAGGAGGGATCCTTCACTGCGTGCGTGGGAAAGGAATTGCCTCCGCGTTCCCGTCGCATCTCAAAGAAGCAGCCGCTCTCCACGAGGAAAGGTCGGGCGTCGCGAGAGAACTCAGGGGTCCGTGCCAACTCCCCGCAGACCCACAGTTTCTCAGTCCATTCAGGGAAACCTGTTTTCCCTGCCCACTGCCTCGACTTTTCAAGCCCGAAAATCGACTCACACCACGGGCACTTGAACAGCCCCTGTTGGGAAAGCCCTCGTGGAAGCGGCTCGTGGGGAAAGCTCTCGACGCGGAAAGCCACAGACTCCCTTGATTTACACGCGGAATGGGAAGCGTGACACTGCTAGCTACACGCTCGAGAGGAAAAGCGCGCACGTCGTGCAGGACCCCCACTTTTGAGACGGAGGGACTGACTCCTCCTTGGGGGAGACTCAGAGAGTACCCCAAGATTCCATGTCAGCACTGGAGAGCGAACACTTCAGCGTTCCGCGCACCGATGCCAAACAACACAGTCTTAAGGCCAGGCGTGACCACTTTGCTGCCTTTACAGCTCGAGAGGAAAGCCGTACCTGCAGGCCCCCACTTGAGCACGAGGACGACTCCCCTGGCGAACTCAGTAAGGTACCCAAGATCCATTGGGTCAGCACTGGAGATGAATCCTCAGGTCTCCGGCACGGGACTCCAAACAAGGTCTTTAGCGCCAGACTTCGACGGGACGAGTGAATCCCGAGGGCCGCGAGCAACTCGGCATGGGGACTGGGCCTTTTCCTGAGGCACCAGCAGCGGGTGCCCTGACCGGTCCCGTCGTAGGTCGAGAGCACCTGCCTCACTCCCGAGAAAATCCAGGGAGGTCTCCCTCCAGGCGATGATGGGCCCATTTTCCGCTGAGGCTCTCGAGGCTATGCACACCTAAACCTCTGGGAATTCCAAAGGGTCCTTCACACCCTTGCTGCAACTCAAGAAGCTTCCCGACTACCCGTCTCCACTCGAGAGGAGCGCGAAGGACTCCTGCCCCACATCCAGAGGAGCCCCGTCTTCCCGGCCTGCTAGAATCGGCATGGGAGGGATCCTTTCCCTGGCGTGCTCCGGAAAACATTCCCGGTGTTTTCCGTTCGCCCATCTCAGAGGAGCGCCTCTCCACAGGAAGGTGAGAGGAACTCCAGCGTCGTGCCACCATTCCAGAGTCCCGCAGATGTTCTCAGTCCATTCCGGCGGAACCTGTTTTCCTGCACTGCCCTCGACTTCAAGCCGAGAATGGGACTCACACACGTGGACCGGTGCACGGCTCCGACGAGTGCGCATAGCCGGGCCGGCGCGATTGGAGGACAGCCCGTGACAGTCCTGGGAAAGCTCGTGGGCGAATAGCCCTTTGATGGAAAGCCACAGATCCTTGATCCACCGGCGAATCGGATAGCGCCACCACTGCTGCCACAACTCGGAGGAAACGCGCACGTGCATGCTCCCTCTCGAGATGAGGAACTGACTTCCGGGGGACGAAGACTCAGATGACCCAAGCATCATGCCAGCACGTTGCGAGAGGAATCCTCAGGTCCTCTGCACCGACTCCACACAAGAGTCTTAGGCCGCCGCGCATTCGAAGAGAGGAAATTTACGCGAGAGGCCCCAAGGCAACTCGCGCATGGCGGTCTGGCCTTTCCTGAGGCCACCAGAGCGGGTTCCCTGATGTCCCGTCGAAATGTCCGAGAGCACCTGCTGGCAACTCGATAAATCAAGAGGTTGTCTCCCATCCAGGCGACATGAGGCCCAGTTTCCTACTGAGGTGTCCGGAGGTCTAAATACCTCTACATCTGGAACCATCAAAGGGTCTTTCACACCCTTTGCTGTAACTCAAAGGAAAGTTCCCCCGCACATACCCGTCTCCACTCGAGAGGAAAGCACGAGAGTTCGTGCCCACATCCAGCAGGAGCCCCGTTTCCGCCACCTAGCTTCCAGTCAGGAGGGACCATTCCAAATGCGTGCGTCGCGGAAAGGATATTCCAGAGACAAACGTTCAAGTAGAATAAAGAGGAGGACCTCTCCAAAAGGAAAGGACGCAGCAGGAAAATAAAGGATAGTGAAAAACATTTAAAGAGTAAACAAAGAATGTATCAGTAAATTAAAGGGACAACTGGGTTTAAATGAAATGAATAGCAATTTAAAGAATGGAGGCATAGCAATACACAAAAACAAGGTCGGCCAAAGTGGGAAAGACTTGTGGGAAAGCAATCGCTGGCGGGTAAAGATAATGACAGAATGAAATATATGCCGGAAAGCATAGATGGAAAGAAAAAAGATCAATTGATAAAACGGAGAATAGGAAGAGAAAAAATATTGATAGAAAAAAGCTTAGGGAGAAAGAGAAACGTAATGCCAAAAAAATCGAGATGACGGAATGGAACTGAAAGGGGGGAGACATAAGAAGTAAAAAAAAGATAAATTAAGAAATGCCACCCGCCCCAGCATCCCCCCCCCGCGCACATTCAATCCAGACACGAGCCTTCCCACCCCGCGACCACAACCACCAGCAACTCACACACAACAACCCACCGCACCGCGCCTACTCCACCCGCCCACCGCGCACCCGCACCCACCCCCGCGCACCACACCCCACAACCACCTCACCCGCCTACCAGGCCCCCCCCGTATTGTAGGAATCACCCCCCACGCCAACCCGCCACCCCGCACGCGCAACACAACACCCCTGTACCCCACCCAACAATACCGCCCCCCACTCGCGCCGCACGCTCCACTCGCACGACTCCCTCTCACACCTCGCACCGGCACAACTTCGCACACCCCACACCCCCCCGCGCTCCCCCTCTCGCCCACCGGTGCCGTCTGTAAGTCTCGAGAGACTGCGAACTCCCTGCACCGCCCGACACACCATTCTCTCGCCCGCAGCTTATATCACGGGGACTCCGCCTCCCATTCCCTGCCTGCAGGTCGAGGTAATCATCAACCATTTGCGAATTAACCAGCGGCTCCTACCACATTGTCGCAAACTTAACCCGAACACTCGGAATATGCTTCACCGGGAGAAACGAGCGGGCTGATACCCCGAGGTTTCCTCCTAGCTCGAGCGGAAGGGATCCTTTCCTGCGTTCGTGGAAAGAATTACCCGGCGTTCCCATCGCATCTCAAAGGAAGGCGCTCTCCACAGAAAGGCCGAGACATGGAAATCAGCGGTCGTTTACCACCCATTTCCAGAGCTCCCAGATGTCTCATTCCATTCCAGGGGAAACCTGTTTTCCCTGCCATTGCCTCGACGTCTTCCAAGCCCATCGATCGACTCACACCACCCCGTGGCACGTTGGCGAGCAGCCCTGCCGGGACATTCCCCCCTGTGGGGAAAAGCCTCGTGCGGCAAAGCCACAGAATCATTTGATCCACGCGTTAGGGAAGCGTGACACGCTGCCTACACCTCGGGTCACGAGAAAGCGACGCGGCATTCCCCCTCTCTAGACGAGGCACTGACTCCCTGCCGCGAGACTCCAGCAAGTACCCAAAAGATTCCATGTCCAGCAACTGGAGAGGCCTATCCTGCAGCGTCCGGCACCGAATCCACACAGATCTTGAGCCACGCATCGACTGGGAAGCAGGAATCCTGAGAGCCCCGGAGCAAACTCTCATGGGGACTGGCCCTTTCCCTGAGGCCACCCAGAGCGGATCCCTGAGGTCCCCGTCGTAAGTCGCAGACGCACCTGCCGGCCAACTCGGAGAAAATCCAGGAGGTTTCTCCCCTCCAGCGCGAGATGAGCGCCCATTTTCGCTGAGGACTGTCTCCAGCAAATCACACCCTAACCGTCTGCGAAATTCCAAAGCGTCCTTCACACCCTTGCTGGACTCAAGAAGTAAGAAGTTCCCCGACATACCCGTTCCACTCGAGAGAGGAAGCTCGAGATCCCGCCCACATCGCAGAGGAGCCCCGTTTTGCCTCTTAGCTCGAGAGGAGGGATCCTTTCACTGCGTGGTGGGGAAAGAATTCCCGCGTTCCGTCGCATCTCAAGAAGAGGCGCTCTCCACAGGAAAGGCGAGAGAACTCCAGGGTCGTGCCACCATTCCCGAGACCCCAGATTTCTCAGTCCATTCCAGGGAAACCTGTTTTCCCTGCACTGCCTCGACTTTCAAGCCGAAGATCGACTCACACCACGGTGGCACTTGGAACAGCCCTGGTCGTGGAAAGCCTCGTGGGAAAGCCTCGAGGGAAAGCCACAGATCCCTTGATCCACGCGAAGGGAAGCGTGACACTGCTGCTACAGCTCGAGAGGAAAGCGCACGTGCAGGCCCCCACTTGAGACGAGGACTGACTCCCCTGGGGAGACTCAGAAGTACCCCAAGATCCATGTCAGCACTGGAGAGGAACACTCAGGTTCCGGCACCGATGCCAAACAAGGTCTTAAGCCAGCGTGACACTGCTGCTACAGCTCGAGAGGAAAGCGTACCTGCAGGCCCCACTTGAGACGAGGACTGACTCCCCTGGGAACTCAGAAGTACCCCAAGATCCATGTCAGCACTGGAGATGAATCCTCAGGTTCCCACGGACTCCAAACAGGTCTTAGGCCCAGACTTCGACGGGAGAGGAATCCCGAGAGGCCCCGAGCAACTCGCATGGGACTGGCCTTTCTGAGGCCACCAGAGCGGGTCCCTGAGGTCCCCGTCGTAGTCGAGAGCACCTGCCTCAACTCGAGAAATCCAGGAGGTTCTCCCCCCTCCAGGCGAGATGAGGCCCATTTCCGCTGAGGCGTCTCGAGGCTATTCACACCTAACCTCTGGGAATTCCAAAGGGTCCTTCACACCCTTGCTGCAACTCAAGAAGTTCCCGACTTACCCGTCTCCACTCGAGAGGAAGCGCGAGACTCCTGCCCACATCCAGAGGAGCCCCGTTTCCGCCTGCTAGATCGATGGAGGGATCCTTTCCCTGCGTGCTCCGGAAAAAAT
This sequence comes from Capra hircus, assembly GCF_001704415.2. NCBI lineage: Eukaryota > Metazoa > Chordata > Mammalia > Artiodactyla > Bovidae > Capra > Capra hircus. The sequence continues at coordinate 5,319 of NW_017191258.1, forward strand.
TCCCGGTGTTTCCGTCGCATCTCAAGAGGAGGCGCTCTCCACAGGAAAGGTGAGAGGAACTCCAGCGTCGTGCCACCATTCCCAGAGTCCCGCAGATTTCTCAGTCCATTCCAGGGAACCTGTTTTCCCTGCACTGCCTCGACTTTCAAGCCGAGGATGGACTCACACCACGGTGGCACGTGGGACAGCCCTGTGGGAAAGCCTCCTGGGAAAGCCTCGTGGGAAAGCCTCGATGGAAAGCCACAGATCCCTTGATCCACGCGAATGGAAGCGCCACACTGCTGCCACAACTCGGGAGGAAAGCGCACGTGCATGCTCCCTCTCGAGATGAGGACTGACTTCCGGGGGAGACTCCAGATGTACCCCAAGATCCATGCCAGCACTGGAGAGGAATCCTCAGGTTCCGGCACCGACTCCACACAAGGTCTTAGGCCCCGGCATCGAAGGGAGAGGAATTCGGAGAGGCCCCCGAGCAACTCGCATGGGGTCTGGCCTTTCCTGAGGCCACCAGAGCGGGTCCCTGAGGTCCCGGTCGAAAGTCGAGAGCACCTGCTGCAACTCGATAAAATCCAAGAGGTTCTCCCATCCAGGCGACATGAGGCCCATTTCCACTGAGGTGTCTCGAGGCTAATCACATCTAACATCTGGAACATCCAAAGGGTCTTTCACACCCTTGCTGTAACTCAAGAAGTTCCCCGACATACCCGTCTCCACTCGAGAGGAAGCACGATGAGTTCTGCCCACATCCAGAGGAGCCCCCGTTTCCGCCTCCTAGCTCGAGAGGAGGGATCCATTCCCTGCGTGGTCCGGAAAGAATTCCCGGCGTTCCCGTCGCATCTCAAGAGGGAGGCCCTCTCCACAGGAAAGGCGAGAGGAACTCCAGGATCGTGACACCATTTCCCAGAGTCCCCCAGATGTCTCAGTCCATTCCAGGGAAACTGTTTTCCCTGCACTGCCTCGACTTTCAAGCCGGAGGATCGACTCACACCACGGTGGCACGTGGACAGCCCTGTGGCGAAAGCCTCGTGGGAAAGCCTCCTGAGAATGCCTCCTGGGAAAGCCTCGATGGAAAGCCACAGATCCCTTGATCCACGCGAATGGAAGCGCCACACTGCTGCCACAACTCGGGAGGAAAGCGCACGTGGCATGCCCCCACTCGAGATGAGGACTGACTGCCCGGGGGAGACTCCAGAAGTACCCCAAGATCCATGTCAGCACTGGAGAGGAATCCTCAGGTTCCGGCACCGAATCCACACAAAGGTCTTAGGCCCCGGCATCGAAGGGAGAGGAATCCGAGAGGCCCACAAGCAACTCGCATGGGGTCTGGCCTTTCCTGAGGCCACCTAGAACCGGGTCCCTGAGGTCCCCGTTGTAAGTCGAGAGCACCTGCCGCAACTCGAGAAAATCCTGGAGGTTATACCCTCCAGGCCGAGATCAGGCCTATTTCTGCTGAGGCGTCTCGAGGCTAATCACATCTAACATCTGGAACTTCCAAAGGGTCCTTCACACCCTTGCTGCAATTCCAAGAAATTCCCCGACATACCTGTCTCCACTCGAGAGGAAGCACGAGAGTCCCGCCCACATCCAGAGAAGCCCCGTTTCCCCCTCCTAGCTCGAGCGGAGGGATCCTTTCCCTGCGTGTTCGGGAAAGAATTCCCGGCGTTCCCATCGCATCTCAAGAGGAGGCGCTCTCCACAGGAAAGGCGAGAGGAAATCCAGGGTCGTTCCACCATTCCCAGAGTCTCCCAGATGTCTCAGTCCATTCCAGGGAAACCTGTTTTCCCTGCATTGCCTCGACTTTCAAGCCCATGATCGACTCACACCACCGTGGCACGTGGGACAGCCCTGCGGGACAGCCCTGTGGGAAAGCCTCGTGGGAAAGCCACAGATCACTTGATCCACGCGTAGGGAAGCGTGACCACGCTGCTACACCTCGGGAGAAAAGCGCACGTGCATTCCCCCTCTCGAGACGAGGACTGACTCCCCTGGGGAGACTCCAGAAGTACCCAAAGATCCATGTCAGCACTGGAGAGGTATCCTCAGGTTCGGCACCGAATCCACACAAGATCTTAGGCCACGGCATCGACTGGAGAGGAATCCTGAGAGGCCCCCGAGCAACTCTCATGGGGACTGGCCTTCCCTGAGGCCACCAGAGCGGATCCCTGAGGTCCCCGTCGTAAGTCGAGAGCACCTGCCGCAACTCGAGAAAATCCAGGAGGTTCTCCCCTCCAGGCGAGATGAGGCCCATTTTCGCTGAGGTGTCTCCAGGCAAATCACACCTAACCTCTGGAAATTCCAAAGGGTCCTTCACACCCTTGCTGGAACTCAAGAAGTTCCCCGACATACCCGTCTCCACTCGAGAGGAAGCACGAGAGTTCCGCCCACATAAAGAGGAGCTCCGTTTCCACCACCTAGCTCGAGAGGAGGGATCCATTACCTGCGTGGTCGGGAAAGAATTCCCGGAGTTCCCGTCCCATCTCAAGAGGAGGAGATCTCCACAGGAAAGGCGAGAGGAACTCCAGGGTCGTGCCACCATTCCCAGAGTTCCCCAGATGTCCCAGTCCATTCCAGGGAAACCTGTTTTCCCTGCACTGCCTCCACTTTCAAGCCGAGGATCGACTCACTACATGGTGGCACGTGGGACAGCCCTGTTTGAAAGCCTCGTGGGAAAGCCTCTTGGGAAAGCCTCGATGGAAAGCCACAGATCCCTTGATCCACGCGAATGGAAGCGCCGCACTGCTGCCACAACTCGGGAGGAAAGCGCACGTGCATGCCCCCACTCGAGATGAGGACTGACTCCCCGGGGGAGACTCCAGAAGCACCCCAAGATCCATGTCAGCACGGAAGAGGAAACCTCAGGTTCCGGCACCAAATCCACACAAGGTCTTAGGCCCCGGCATCGAAGGGAGAGGAATCCGGAGAGGTCCCCGAGCAACTCGCATGGGGTCTGGCCTTTCCTGAGGCCACCAGAGCGGGTCCCTGAGGTCCCCGTCGTAAGTCGAGAGCACCTGCCGCAACTCGAGAAAATCCACGAGGTTCTCCCCTTCAGGCGACATGAGGCCCATTTCCACTGACCTGTCTCGAGGCTAATCACATCTAACATCTGGAACATCCAAAGGGTCTTTCACACCCTTGCTGTAACTCAAGAAGTTCCCCGACATACCCGTCTCCACTCGAGAGGAAGCATGAGAGTTCTGCCCACATCCAGAGGAGCCCCGTTTCCGCCTCCAAGCTCGAGAGGAGGGATCCTTTCCCTGCGTGGTCGGGAAAGAATTCCCGGTGTTCCCGTCGCATCTCAAGAGGAGGCCCTCTCCACAGGAAAGGCGAGAGGAACTCCAGGGTCGTGACACCATTCCCAGAGTCCCCCAGATGTCTCAGTCCATTCCAGGGAAACCTGTTTTCCCTGCATTGCCTCCACTTTCAAGCCCAGGATCGACTCACACCACGGTTGCACGTGGGACAGCCCTGCGGGACAGCTCTGTGGGAAAGCCTCGAGAGAAAGCCACAGATCCCTTGATCCACACAAAGGGAAGCGCTACACTGCTGCTACAGCTCGGGAGGAAAGCGCATGTACATGCCCCCACTCGAGACGAGCACTGACTCCCCTGGGGAGACTCCAGAAGTACCCCAAGATCCATGTTGGAACTGAAGAGGAATCTTCAGGTTCCGGCACCGACTCCACACAAGGTCTTAGGCCCCGGGATCGACGGGAGAGGAATCCCGAGAGGCCCCCGAGCAACTCGCATGGGGACTGGCCTTTCCTGAGGCCACCAGAGCGGGTCACTGAGGTCCCCGTCGTAAGCCGAGAGCACCTGCCGCAACTCGAGAAAATCCAGGAGGTTCTCCCCTCCAGGCGAGATGAGGCCCATTTCCGCTGAGGCGTCTCGAGGCTAATCACACCTAACCTCTGGAACTTCCAAAGGGTCCTTCACACCCTTGCTGCAACTCAAGAAGATCCCCGACATACCCGTCTCCACTCGAGAGGAAGCACGAGAGTTCACCCCACATCCAGAGGAGCCCCGTTTCCGCCTCCTAGCTCGAGAGGAGGGAATCCCTTTCCCTGCGTGGTCGGGAAAGAATTCCCGAAGTTCCCGTCGCATGTCAAGAGGAGGCGCCCTCCACAGGAAAGGCGAGAGGAACTCCAGGGTCGTGCCACCATTCCCAGAGTCCCCCAAATGTCTCAGTCCATTCCAGGGAAACCTGTTTTCCCTGCACTGCCTCGACTTTCAAGCTGAGGATCGACTCACACCACGGTGGTACGTGGGACAGGCCTGTGGGAAAGCCTTGTGGGGAAAGCCTCGGGGGAAAGCCTCGAGGGAAAGCCACAGATCCCTTGATCCACGCGAAGGGAAGCGTGACACTGCTGCTACAACTCGGGAGGAAAGCGCACGTGCATGCCTCCACTCGAGACGAGGACTGACTCCCCTGGGGAGACTCCAGAAGTACCCCAAGATCCATGTCAGCACTGGAGAGGAAAGCTCACGTTCCGGCACCGAATCCACACAAGGTCTTAGGCCCCATCATCGACGGGAGAGGAAACCCGAGTGGCCCCCGAGCAACTCGCATGTGGACTGGCCTTTCCTGAGGCCACCAGAGCGGGTCCCTGAGGTCCCCGACGTAACTCGAGAGCACCTGCCGCAACTCGAGAAAATCCAGGAGGTTCTCCCCTCCAGGCGAGATGAGGCCCATTTCCACTGAGGCGTCTCGAGGCTAATCACATCTAACATTTGCAACTTCCAAAGGGACCTTCACACCCTTGCTGCAACTCAAGAAAGTTCCCCGATATACCCGTCTCCACTCGAGAGGAAGCACGAGACTCCCGCCCACATCCAGAGGAGCCCCGTTTCCGCCTCCTAGCTTCAGAGGAGGGATCCTTTCCCTTCGTGGTCGGGAAAAATTCCTGCGTTCCCATCACATCTCAAGAGGAGGCGCTCTCCACAGGAAGGGCGAGAGGATCTCCAGGGTCGTGCCCACCATTCCCAGAGTCCCCAGATGTCTCAGTCCATTCCAGGGAAACCTGTTTTCCCTGCACTGCCTCGTCTTTCAAGCCGAGGATCGACTCACACGACGGTGGCACGTGGGACAGCCCTGTGGGAAAGCCTCGTTGGATATCCTCCTGGGAAAGCCTTGAGGAAAAGCCACAAATCCCTTGATCCACTCCATGGAAAGCATGACACTGCTGCTACAGCTCGGGAGGAAGGCACACGTGCATGCCCCACTCGAGACGAGGACTGACTCCCCTGGGGAGACTCCAGAAGTACCCAGAGATCCATGTCGGCACTGGAAGGAAACGTCAGGTTCCGGGACCGACTCCACACAAGTCTTAGACCGGCATCGACGGAAGAGGAATCCCGAGAGGCCCCCGAGCAACTCGCATGGGGACTGGACTTTCCTGAGGCCACCAGAGCGGGTCCCTGAGGTCCCCGTCATAAGTCGAGAGCACCTGCGGCAACTGGAGAAAATCCAGGAGGTTCTCCCTCCCAGGCCAGATGAGGCCCATTTCAGCTGAGGCTTCTCTTGGTTAATCACACCTAACCTCTGGAACTTCC
>NW_017191259.1:0-10843 GCF_001704415.2 Capra hircus
ATTAGCACTGTTTAGGACACAAGTTCCAGAGTTTAGGTTGTGATTACTCTCGAGACGCCGCAGAGAAAATGGGCCTCATCTCGACTGGAGCAGAGAACCTCCTGGATTTTCTCGAGTTGCGGCAGGTACTCTCGACATACGACCGTGACCTCAGGGACAGTGTAGCAGATGTGTCACGCTTCCCGTCCGGGGATCAAGGGATCTGTGGCTTTCCCTCGAGGCTTTCTCACAGGGCTGTCCCACATGCCACCATGGTGTGAGTGGATCCTCGGCGTGAAAGTCGAGGCAGTGCTGGGAAAACGGGTTCCTCTGAAATGGACTGAGACATCTGGGGGACTCTTGAAATGGTGGCACGACCCTGGAGTTCCTCTTGCCTTTCCTATTGAGAACCCTTGCTCTTGAGATGCCATGGGAACGCCGAAAAATCTTTCCTGACTAAGCAGGATAGGATCCTTCATCTCGGAAACGGGGTTCCTCTGAATGTGGGCGGGACCCTCGTGCTTCCTCTCGTGTGGAGACGGGTATGTCGGGGAACTTCTTGAGTTGCAGCAAGGACCCTTTTTAATTTCCAGAGGTTAGGTGTGATGAGCCTCCAGACACCTCAGAGGAAATGGGCCTCATCCCGCCTGGAGGGGAGAACCTCCTGGATTTTACCCAGTTGCGGCAGGTGCTCTCGAGTTACGACGGGTCCTCAGGGACCCGCTCTGGTGGCCTCAGGAAAGGCCAGTCCCCATGCGAGTTACCAGGGGGCCTTTAGGGATTCCTCTCCCATCGATGCCGGTGCCTAAGACCTTGTGTGGAGTCGGGGCCAGACCCTGAGGATGCCTCTCCAGTGCTGACATGAATCTTTCCGTACTTCTGGAGTCTCACCAGGGGAGTCAGTCCTCATCTCGTGTGGGGGCATGCACCTGCCATTTCCTCACGACCTGCAGCAGCAGTGTCACGCTTGCCGACGTGTGGATCAAGGGATCTGTCGCTTTCCATTGAGGCTTTCCCACGAGGCTTTCCAACAGGGCTGTCCCACGTGCCACGGTGGTGTGAGTCGATCCTCGGCGTGAACGTCGAGGCAGTGCAGGGAAAACAGTTTCTTCTGGAATGGACTTAGACATCTGGGGGACTCTTGGAATGCTGGCAAGGCCCTGGAGTTCCTCTCGTCTTTCCTGTGGAGAGCGCCTCCTCTTGAGATGCGACGGGAAGGCCGGGAATTCTTTCCCGACGACGAAGGGAAAGGATCCCTCTTCTCGAGCTACGAGGCGGAAACGGGGCTCCGCTGGATATGGGCGGGAACCTCGTCCTTCCTCTCGAGTGGATATGGGTATGTCGGAGAACTTCTTGACTTGCAGCAAGGGTGTGAAGGACCCTTTGGAAGTTCCAGAGGTTAGGTGTGATTAGCCTCGAGACGCCTCAGCGGAAATGGGCCTCATCTCGCCTGGAGGGGAGAACCTCCTGGATTTTCTCGAGTTGCGGCAGGTGCTCTCGAGTTACGACGGAGACCTCAGGGACCCGCTCTGGTGACCTCAGGAAAGGCCAGTCCCCATGCGAGGTGCTAGGGGGCCTCTCAGGATTCCTCTCCGGTCGATGCCGGGGCCTAAGACCTTGTGTGGAGTCGGGACCGGAACCTGAGGATTCCTCTCCAGTGCTGACATGGATCTTGGCGTACTTCTGGAGTCTCCCAAGCTTGCGTCAGTCCTCGGCTCGAGTGGGGTCATGCACGTGCGCTTTCCTCCCGAGCGGTAGCAGCAGTGTCACGCTTCCCTTCTCGTGGATCAAGGAATCTGTGGCTTTCCCTGGAGTCTTTCCCATGAGGCTTTCCCACAGGGCTATTCCACTTGCCACCATGGTGTGAGTCGATCCTCGGCGTGAAAGTCGAACCAGTGCAGGGAAAACAGGAACCTCCTTCCCCACAGTAGGGGATACACTGTCCCCTTGGGCGGGTATCTCCAGGGCACTCGCGCTGGGGGTTGCCCGCGGAGGTGCGGGCCTCAGGCTCCACGTGAGAAAAGCCCCAAATGGCATTAGCTGCCAGTCCAGACGCTGGCCCCTCAGGTCTCTGGCCGGAGCCTTGGGCTCCAGGCAACTCAAAGCCCTCGGGGTGGCACTCTGGGACTGCTGTAGGGAAAGGATGCCAAGAGCCCACGGAGGAGTTGGGGAGGGGGCATGGGGAAAACGGAGGCGAGGACAGCGAGGGATCTAGGTGGAGGCGCTGGAGAGAGCGTCTGGTGTCCCGGAATGCCTCGGAGGAGCCAGCGGGGGACAGTCGAGGACCAGGGACCTGTGGAATGTGAAAAGGCGGGAAATCTCAGAGCAAGGCAGGCTGGGAAAGGGGGCGTTGGTGGCCAATTCAAAGGGACCTAGGGGCGTTTCCTGGGCGGTGAGTTCCCTTGGCACTGCTGAGGGCCCCTGATTGATCCACTCGGGGTTGAACCCACCCCCCGCTGCGAGGGAGGGCCACAAACCAAAGCCCCCGAACTGCCCGCCCACCCCAACGGGGATCTTGGCGGTCCAGGGCACAGCCGTGCCCGGGAAAAGCCCACTCGCTCCACGGGACTCCGTCCAGGGTCTCTGCTTGGAAAGAGGCCAGGGGCGGCCCCTCCATCTACCCACCCAAACCCTATTGACGTCAATGGTGGCGGAGACGCCTCCCGTTCTCCAGAGTCCTGAGCTGCTGGGTCCCCGCCCACTCGGCCAGCAGTCTGCAGCGTGCCCGTGTGCCTCTCCCACCATGGCTTCGTCCGGCTCCTCCAGCACCTCAAGCGGTACGTTTGCCCTCGGTCCCTGTGGTCGGATCACATCTCAGGGGATTTGCGGGTGGCCTGGGCAAGGGCTCTCGGCCAATGTGTTGACCCCCTCCCACCCGAGAACGGCTGGGACCCATCGGCCAGGCCCGGGGTTCCGAGGCGTCAGGTGTGCCCAAATTCGGAGGGCGTGGCATCGTTCGTTCATCTTGCTCCTTTGGCACACACATGGCTTCTCCGTTCTCTTTTCTGGGAAGACAGTGTTGTTTCAGGGGGCGTGCTGCGGGGGGCGGGGGCCGGGGTTGGGGGGTGGTGGGAGCGGGTGCTTTGCTGGGATGAGGCCCTTTATCCTCACATCTTCATGTGGGAATGGGAGTCGGGGAGCTCTGTGGCCTTGCTGCCTTCAGTGGCTTCCTCTGCACAGGGGCCTAGTGGCTTCTGCCTTTTGTCAGGCGTTACGGGGTTTGGGCGTCGCTTTGGTGGCCTTGGCCTTTGCCTTGGCCTGGGCCTTGGCCTTGCCCTTGGCGTTGCCGTTGCCCTTGCCTTGGTCTTGGGCTTGGCCTTGCCCTGCCCTTGAACTTGACCTTGACCTTGACCTTGACTTGACCTTGACTTGAACTTGACTTGACCTTGAACTTGAACTTGAACTTGACCTTGAACTTGAACTTGACCTTGAACTTGACTTGAACTTGACTTTGACTTGAACTTGAACTTGACTTGAACTTGAACTTGAACTTGAACTTGAACTTGACTTGAACTTGACTTGACCTTGAACTTGACTTGAACTTGACTTGACTTGAGAACTTGAACTTGAACTTTGACCTTGAACTTGAACTTGAACTTGAACTTGACTTGACTTGACCTTGACTCTTGAACCTTGAACTTCAACTTCAACTTGAACTTGACCTTGACTTGACTTGAACTTGAACCTTGAACTTGACTTGACTTGAACCTTGACCTTGAACTTGACCTTGACTTGAACTTGAATTGACCTTGAACTTGAACTTGACTTCTTGACTTGAACTTGAACTTGAACTTGACCTTGACCTTGAACTTGAACTTGACTTTGACCTTGACCAACAACGGGAGACCTCGAGATTTGCTCAGAGCACCGGAGGTCCAGAAGCAGGGCCCTGTATCTCCCCTTCCCTTTGTGATCATTGCAAAGACATTCCTAGCTGATAGCGGGAGTGCCCCTGAAGAAGCAAGCAGTGGGAGTGTGTTTGACACGACTGTGTGCCTTCCTGGCCTCAGCTCCACAAGGGGCCTTTCCTCTCGAAGTAGGCCCCATGTCCCCTTGGGGAGGGTGTCATGCCTCTTTTCTCCTCACTGCCAAAGGGTGGAGCCAAGCTCGCTCTGTCAGAGGTACAAAAACAGCAATTGAATGGATTTTCAAGCTCTTGCTAGGCTGCACCCTTTCAGGGCCCACTTTACTGAAACAGGTGCTCTGTGGCCCCTGGTTGGGTATGCAGGTTCACAAACAGGGTGAGATCCTGTCCAAGCCAAGAATTTTCCTGAAAGACCTAGGCTCACTAGAGCTCTCCTCCAGAGCAAAGGGATAGAGGAGATGTATGGAGGAGTCTTTGCCTTTCCCTGTGAGTGTGGGGCTACTCCCTACGGCCCCAAGCTCAGGGATAACTGCCTCTAAGAAAGGAATGGCAAGAAGCGCTATTCTTGGAGGTTGGGACAGGGAGTTCGCAGCATGTGGGGAAAGAAAGACTTCTTCGGGGAAGAAGAGGCAACCACCGGGGGTGTGTTTGCAAGCCTCTATTTGGAAGGAACAGGTTTGCTTATACAACTCAAGACCTCCAGATCTGCTCAGAGGACTGAAGTTCCAGAGACAGGGCCATGTATCTCCCCTTCCCTTTGAGATCCTTGCAAAGACATTCCTAGCAGATCGTGGGAGTGCCCATGAAGAAGCAAGCAGCGGGAGTGTGCTTGACATCACTGGCTGCCTACCTGGGCTCAGCTCCTCAAGGGCCTTTCTCTCCTGGTAGGCCCTATGTCCCCTTTGGGAGAGGGTGGTGCCCTCTTCCCTCCACACTGCCAAAGGGTGGAGGTGGAGCAAACTCGTTCTCTCCGAGGTAAAAAAAAAAAAGACAAATTGGATGGATTTTTAAGCTCTTGCTATGCTGCACCCCTCCAGGACCCACTCGAGCAAAACAGGTGCCTGTGGCCCCTAGGTCGGGTATGCAGGTTCACACACTGGGTGGGATCCCGTCAAAGCCAAGAATTTTCCTGACAGACCTAGGCTCACTAGAGCTCTCCTCCAGAGGAAAGGGGACAGAAAAGACGTGTGTGTGGAGGTGGCTCTGCCTTTCCAGGTCCCAATCTCAGGGATAACTGCCCCTAAGAAAGGAACTGCTGCTGCTGCTGCTGCTAAGTTGCTTCAGTCGTGTTCGACTCTGTGCGACGCCATAGACGGTAGCCCACTAGGCTCCCCCGTCCCTGGGATTCTCCAGGCAAGAACAGTAAGTGGGTTGCCATTGCCTTCTCCAATGCATGAAAGTGAAAATGAAAGTGCAGTCGCTCAGTCGTGTCCGACCCTCAGCGACCCCACGGACTGCAGCCTACCAGGCTTCTCCGTCCATAGGATTTTCTGAAAGGAACTGCAAGAAGCGCTTTTCCAGGAGGCTGGGAAAGGGGTTCGCAGGATGTGGGGAAAGAGAGCCTCCTTCGGGGAAGAATAGGCGGCCACTTGTTTTGTGTTGCAAACCTCTATTTGGAAGGAACAGGTTAGCTTATACAAAGGGAGACCTCCAGATCTGCTCAGAGGACCAAAGTTGCAGAGGCAGGTCGGTGTATTTTCCTTCACTTTGCGATCCTTGCAAAGACATTCCTTGCTGATAGATGATTCAGCAAGGGCCTTTGAGACTGTTGTTTTCTTTCCTAGGTTCAAAGATTCCTTCAGTTCCTAATATAGATATCCTAGAAATTATCTGACATCCGTGAAAATCTGATATGTCCTGGTCAAATGCTGTCAGTTATAATTCCAGTTATCATATTAAAGCATTTCAAGTCGCAGCAGTGACCAGATTACATTGTCAATTTCTATTTAATCAGGTTTTAACCATGTCCTCTATGGTTTCACACTGATGCCTTTGCAGAAATACTGCTACTTCAAGATATATGGAATATACTTTTTTTAAGCTTACCGATAATTTGTTTGTTTGTTTGTTTGTCTTCTGGTAAGCTGGTACCAGATGGAATTTAGTCTCCTCTCTAGGTTAAGAGAACAAAGTTTTCTTAGAATGCAATTTTTGATAACAGACTATGGATTTCTTTTACCTTTCATTGATTTATAATTGTTTTCATCATCTGTTTTTTTACTTCGGTAAAGTAAATAAGCCTTATTTAAGATTTTGGTACATGTAGGATGGACTAAGCTTTCCCCACTCTTGCAAGTTCCCTTAACCCTTCAGATTCTTCTCGTGGGACCAAGATCTCACTTTCCTCCAGAGGGACAATCCAAGCTTTTATTAGTTGATCTGCCCCTGACATCAGAGTCCATTTGAGCACGAGTTGGCCTATAATTTAGGCATGAAACTATGACTACATAAAGAAAAGGTGACTTTATGGATTCAGGGATGGCCATGATATGCCTTGCACTTCAGAGAAAATGGGTTAAAATGAATTTTTTTTTCTTCAAAACTGCACAGCCAGTTCTTTCAGCATATGCAATTGAAAACATCTAGTCATTAGGTCAGTTTTCATTCCAATCCCAAAGAAAGGCAATGACAAAGAATATTCAAGCTGCTGCACAATTGCACTCATCTCACACACTAGTAAAGTAATGCTCAAAATTCTCCCAAGTTCACATGAACTGTGAACTTCCAAATGTTCAAGAGGGATTTAAAACATGCAGAGAAACCAGAGATCAAACTGCCAACATCCACTGGATCATTGAAAAAGCAAGAGAGTTCCAAGAAAAAAAGACATCTATTTCTGCTTTATTGAACTATGCCAAAGCCTTTGACTGTGTGGATCACAATAAACTGGGAAAAATTCTGAAAGAGATGGGAATACCAGACCACCTGACCTGTCTCTTGAGAAACCTGTATGCAGGTCAGGAAGAAACAGTTCGAACTGGACATGGAACAACAGACTGGTTCTAAATAGGAAAAGGAATATGTCAAGGCAGTGTATTGTCACCCCTGCTTATTTAACTTATATGCAGAGTACATCATGAGAAACACTGGGCTGGAGGAAGCACACGCTGGAATCCAGATTGCTGGGAGAAATATCAAGAATCTCAGATATGCAGATGACACCACCCTTATGGCAGAAAGTGAAGAAGAACTAAAGAGTCTCCTGATGAAAGTGAAAGAGGAGAGTGAAAAAGTTAGCTTAAAGCTCAGCATTCAGAAAACTAAAATCATTGCATCCAGTCTCATCACTTCATGGCAAATAGATGGGAAAACATTGGAAACAGCAGCAGACTATTTTGGGGGGCTTGGAAATCACTGCAGGTGATGTCTGCCTCCATGAACTTAAAACGTATTTATGACTTGGAAGAAAAGTGATGACCAAACTAGACAGCATATTAAAAAGCCGAGACGTTGCTTTGCCAACAAAGATCCATCCAGTCAAGGCTATGGTTTTTCCATATGTCATGGATGGATATGAAAGATGTACTATAAAGAAAGTGACAGCTGAAAATTGGATGCTTTTGAACTGTGGTGTTGGAGAAGATGCTTGTAGGTCGCTTAGACTACAAGGAGACGCAACCACTCCATCCTAAAGGAAATCAGGTCTGAATATACATTGGAAGGACTAATACTGAACCTGAAAGTCCAATACTTTGGCCACTTGATGTGAAGAGCTGACTCACTTGGAAGTTGCTTTGATTTGCCTGTGAGTGTGGGAGCCCTCCCTGGGCAAAGGGCCTCAGGGGTCATTGCCACTGAATCACGACCTCCAAGCAAGCGCATTCCAGCTGTGTGACATTCAGGAAGCAGGAGACTGGGAAAACTATCTTCCTTAGAGGAAGGAAAGTCATCCACAGAGAGTGTGTTTTCAGGCCTCTCTTTGCAGCAAGTGTTTTGCTTCTCAGACATCAGAGCTGGCAGGCTTGCTCTGAGGGCCTCAATTGCAGAGTCAGGGCTGTGTGTCTCACTGCACTTTCCAAGCATTGCAGACACATTCCTAGGTTGGAGCAGTGCTTCCCATGAGAAAGAAGCCTCGGGAGTGTGTCTGAGCGGGCTGAGTGCCATGCTAGGGTCACCTAGTCGAGGGCACCTTGCACATCCAATGGGCCCCAGGCGAGTAGCTATGGACCGGCCCTTCGGTTGAGACATCCCAAAGCAGGGAACAAAGCTAGCTCTGTCAGAAGGAGGAAAACAGCAATGGGATGGATTTTCAAGCAGTTGCTAAGTCACACCACGTTAGGGCTCCCCGGGAAAGAAATGCGAATTTTGGCCTCTAGGCCCAGTATCCAGATGTGTGCACAGGATATTTTCCCCACAGGATTCAAGAATGTTCCAGACAGACCTAAGCTCACTAGCTCTCTCCTGCAGAGGAAATGAAATATTGTTGCTGAACCACGAAAAGATGCTGGGATTCTTGGCTTATGGAGGAGAAGAATTCAATCCAGGGCCCAAGACGAGGCTTGATTGCTCAGAGCTTTTGTGCAATAGAGTTTTATTAAAGGAGAAAAGGAGATAGAGAAAGCTTCTGACAGAGACATCACAAGGGGCAGAAAGCGTACCCCCTTGCTAGTGTTAGTAATGGAGTTATATACTCTCCAATAAGTTATGACAACGAACAAAAGAATGTCTGGAGGTTGTAAAGACTCACTAGACCTACTCCCATAATTGACATTTTAAGATAACAGGATTAGCCAGAAGGTTTTTTCCAGAGACCGTCCTCAAGAAGGATGCATGATTGTTATATAATCCTAAGGAATGTAGAGGGAAAAACAGTTTGTCCTTCCTTCCTCCTTGAGAATTCTAGACCCCTCTCTCCTTGGGGACCCTTGAACTTCTTAGAAACCTGCCTTGGCAATGACTCTCTCAGAAACATGATTGAACAGCCGTTTGGAGCTTCCTTTGACTTTCCCTGGAGGGAGGGAGCCCTCCCTGAGCACAGGGCCTCAGGGGCCATGGCCAATGAAAAAATAATCCCAGCAAGTGCTTTTCAGCCCTGTGTGACTCTCAGCCCACAGGAGGCTGAGAAAACTCTCTTCCTTGGAGGAAGGAAAGGCAGCCCAAGAGTGTGTTTTCAGGCCTGTATCTTGCAGCAAGTGTTTGGCTTGTTAGACAGAAGACCTGCAGGCCTGTTCCAACAGACTCAATGCCAGAATCAGGGCCTTGTGTCTCCCTGCAGTTTCCTGGCCTTGCAAACACATTCCTAGGTGAGAGCAGTCCTGCCCATGGGGAAGCAGGCTGCGGGAGTGTGTCTGAGGGGGCCAGGTGTCATGCTGGGGTCACCTGGTCGAGGGCACCTTGCACCTCCAATGGACCCCAGGCAAGGAGTTGCAGGCCACCACCTTGCTTCTGAAATCCCCAAATGGGGAGCAAAGCTCGCTCTGTCAGAGGGAAGAAAACAGCAACAGGATGGATTTTCAAGCAGTTGCTAGGCTGTACTGCGTTAGGCTCCAAGGAAGGAAAATGCGAATTTTAGCCCCTACGACTGGTATCCAGGTGGGCTCCCAGGATGATTTCCCGCAGGATCCAAGAACGTTCCAGACAGACCTGGGCTCACTAGCTCCCTCCTGCAGAGGAAACATGAGAGAACAGCTGTTTGGAGTTTGCTTTGACTTCCCTGGGAGGGTAGGATCCCTCCTGGGTGCAGGGCCTCAGGGGCCATTGCCGCTGAGAAATGCCCTCGAAGCCAGACCTTTCCAGCCTTGTATGACTCAGCACGGAGGAGACTGGAAAAGCTCTCTTCCTTGGAGGAAGGAAAGGCAGCCCCAGAGAGTGTGTTTTCACACCTGTATCTTGCAGCAAGTGTTTGGCGTCTCAGACGTCAGACCTCCAGGCCTGCTCCAACGGCCTCAGTTCCAGAGTCAGGGCCGTGTGTCTCCCTGCATTTTCTGAGCCTTGGGAACACATTCCTAGGTCAGAACAGTCCTGCCCATGGGGAAGGAGGCTGCGGGAGTGTGTCTGAGGGGGTCGGGTGCCATGCTGGGGTCCAATAGACCGGTACCTCCAATAGACCCCAGGACAACAGCGGTGGGGCTCCCCTGGCTTCCGAAATGCCAAAGCGAGAAGCAAAGCTAGCTCTATCAGAAGGAAGAAAAGAGCAATCGGATGGATGTTCAGGCTGTTGCTGGGCCGCACCACTTCAGGGTCCCCCCCGAGAGGAACAGGCGCCCTGTGGCCCCTAGGTCCGATATGCAGGTTAACACACAGGGTGTGTCCCCATAGGAGCCAAGAATTTTCCTGACAGACCTAGGCTCACTAGAGCTCTCCTACAGGGCAAAAGGGGTAGAACAGACTGTGGATGTGACTCTGCCTTTCCCAGCGAGCATGGGGCCCTCCCTACGGCCCCGGGCTCCAGGGAAAATTGTCCTTGAAAAATGACCTCCAAGAAGCGCTTTTCCAGCAGGCTGGGATGCAGAGTTCACAGGATGCGGGGAAAGTGATTCCTTCAGGGAAGAAGAGGCAGCCACCCAGTGTGTGTTGCAAGCCTGTATTTGGAAGAAACTGGTTAGCTCCTTCAAGGGGAGACCTCCAGGTCTGCTCAGAGGACCGAAATTCCAGAGGCAGCACCATGCATCTCCCCTGTCCTTTCTGAGCCTTGAAAGACATGCCTAGCTTATAGCGGTATTGCTCATGAAGAAGCAGGATGCAGGAATGTGTCAGACATGACTGGGTGCCTTCCTGGGTTCAGCTCCGTGAGGGGCCTTTCCACTCAAAGTAGGTCCCATGCCTCCTTGGGAGGAAGTGGGCCCGCTTGCCTCCAAATTGCCAAAGGCTGGAACAAAGCTAGTTCTATCAGAGGTAAGAAAAAGAGCAATTGGATGGATGTGGAAGCTGTTGCTGGGGCCGCACTGCTTCAGGCCCCCACCCCTCCGCCCCGAGAGAAACAGGCGCCCTGTGGCCCCTAGGTCCTGGATGCAGTTTCACACATAGAATGTGTCCCCCCCAATAGGAGCCAAGAAATTA
>NW_017191260.1:0-10863 GCF_001704415.2 Capra hircus
GGACCCGCTCTGGTGGCCTCAGAAAGGCCAGTCCCCATGCGAATTGCTCTGGGGCCTCTCGGGATTCCTCTCCGTAGATTCCGGGGTCTAAGACCTTGTGTGGAGTCGGTGCCGGAACCTGAGATTCCCTCTCCAGTGCTGACATGGATCTTGGGGTACTTCTGGAGTCTCCCCAGGGGAGTCAGTCCTCATCTCGAGTGGGGCATGCACTTGCGCTTTCCCTCCGAGCTGTAGCCAGCAGTGTCACGCTTCCCTTCACGTGGATCAAGGATCTGTGTCTTTCCCCTCGAGGCTTTCCCACGAGGCTTTCCCACAGGGATGTCCACGTGCCACCGGTTGTGTGAGTCGATCCGTGGCTTGAAAGTCGAAGCAGTGCAGGGAAAACAGGTTTCCCTGGAATGGACTGAGACATCTGGGGGACTTTGGGAATATGGCACGACCCTGGAGTTCCTCTCGCCTTTCCTGTGAGAGCGCCTCCATTTGAGAATGCCGACGGGAAACACCGGGAATTCTTTCCCGACCACGCAGGTATAGGATCCCTCCTCTCGAGCTAGGAGGAGGAAACGGGCTCCTCTGGATGTGCGGGGAACTCTCGTGCTTCCTCTCGAGTAGAAACGGGTATGTCGGGGAACTCTTGAGTTGCAGCAAGGGTGTGAAGGGCCCTTTGGAAGTTCCAGAGGTAAGGTGTGATTAGCCTAGAGATACCTCACGGAAATGGGCCTCATGTCGCCTGGAGGGAGAACCTCCTGGATTTTCTCGAGTTGCGGCAGGTGCTCTCGACTTACAACGGGGACCTCAGGGACCCATTCTGGTGGCCTCAGGAAAGGCCAGTCCCCATGCGAGTTACTCGGGGCCTCTCGGGATTCCTCTCCCGTCGATGCCGGGGCCTAAGACCTTGTGAGGAGTCAGTGCCGGAACCTGAGGATTCCTCTCCAGTGCCGACATGGATCTTCGGGGACTTCTGTTGTCTCCCCAGAGGCGTAAGTCCTCGTCTCGAGAGGGGGCATGCACGTGCGCTTTCCTCCCGAGCTGTAGCAGCAGTGTCACGCTTCCCTTTTCGTGGATCAAGGGATCTGTGTCTTTCCCTCGAGGCTTTCCCACGAGGCTTTCCCACGAGGTTTGCCCACAGGGATGTCCCACGTGCCACCGTTGTGTGAGTCGATCCTCGGCTTGAAAGTCGAGGCAGTGCAGGGAAAACAGGTTTCCCTGGAATGGACTGAGACATCTGGGGGACTTTGGGAATATGGCACGACCCTGGAGTTCCTCTCGCCTTTCCTGTGGAGAGCGCCTCCTCTTGAGATGTGACGGGAATGCCGGGAATTCTTTCCCGACCACGCAGGGAAAGGATCCCTCCTCTCGAGCTAGGAGGCGGAAACGGGGCTCCTCTGGATGTGGGCGGCACTCTCGTGCTTCCTCTCGAGTGGAGACGGGTATGTCGGGGAACTTCTTGAGTTGCAGCAAGGGTGTGAAGGACCCTTTGGAAGTTCCAGATGTTAGATGTGATTAGCCTTGAGATGCCTCAGCGGAAATGGGCCTCATCTCGCCTGGAGGGGAGAACCTCCTGGATTTTCTCGAGTTGCGGCAGGTGCTCTCGACTTACGACGGGAACCTCAGGGACCCGCTCTGGTGGCCTCAGGAAAGGCCAGTCCCCATGCGAGTTGCTCGGGGGCCTCTCGGGTTTCCTCTCCCGTCGATTCCAGCGCCTAAGATCTTGTGTGGAGATGCTGCCGGAACCTGAGTATTCCTCTCCAGTGCAGAAATGGATCTTGGTGTATTTCTGGAGTCTCCCCAGGGGAGTCACTGTTCGTCTCAGGTGGGGGCATGCACGTGCGCTTTCCTCCCGAGCTGAAGCAGCAGTGTCACGCTTCCCTTCGCTTGGATCAATGGATCTGTGGTTTTCACTCGAGGGTTTCCCACAAAGCTTTCCTACTAGGATTTCCCGCAGGGCTGTCCCACGTGCCACCGTGTTGTGAGTCGATCCTCGGCTTGAAAGTCGAGGCAGTGCAGGGAAAACAGGTTTCCCTGGAATGGACTGAGACATCTGGGGGACTCTCAGAATGGTGGCACGACCCTGGAGTTCCTCTCGCCTTTCCTGTGGAGAGCGCCTCCTCTTGAGATGCGACGGGAACGCCGGGAATTCTTTCCCGACCACGCAGGGAAAGGATCCCTCCTCTCGAGCTAGGAGGTGGAAACGGGGCTCCTCTGGATGTGGTCGGGTACTCTCATGCTTCCTCTCGAGTGGAGATGGGTATGTCGGGGAACTTCTTGAGTTGCAGCAAGGGTGTGAAGGACCCTTTGGAAGTTCCAGAGTTTAGGTGTGATTAGACTCTAGTTGCCTCAGCTGAAATAGTCCTCATCGAGCCTGGAGGGGAGAACCTCCTGGATTTTCTCGAGTTGCGGCAGGTGCTCTCGACTTACGATGGGGACTTCAGGGACCCGCTCTCGTGGCCTCAGGAAAGGCCAGTCCCCATGCGAGTTGCTCGAGGGCCTCTCGGGATTCTTCTCCCGTCCATGCTGGGGCCTAAGACCTTCTGTGGACTCAGTGCCGGAACCTGAGGATTTCTCTCCAGTGCAGACATGGATCTTAGGGTACTTCTGGAGTCTCCCCAGGGCAGTCAGTCCTCGTCTCGAGTCGGGGCATGCACGTGCGCTTTCCTCCCGAGCTGTAGCAGCAGTGTCGCGCTTCCCTTCGCGTGGATCAAGGGATCTGGGTCTTTCCCTCAAGGCTTCCCCACGAGGCTTTCCCACAGGGCTGTCCCACGTGCCACCGTGGTGTGATTCGATCCTCGGCTTGAAAGTCGACGCAGTGCAGGGAAAACAGGTTTCCCTGGAATGGACTGAAACATCCAGAGGATTCTGGGAATGGTGGCTCGACCGTGGAGTTCCTCTCGCCTTTCCTGTGGAGCCCGCCTCCTCTTGAGTTGTGACGGGAACACCGGGAATTCTATCCCGACCACGGAGGGAAAGGATCCCTGCTCTCGAGCTAGGAGGCGGAAACAGGGGCTCCTCTGGATGTGGGCGGGACTCTCGTGCTTCCTCTCGAGTGGAGACGGGTATGTCGGGGTACTTCTTGAGTTGCAGTAAGGGTGTGAAGGACTCTTTGGAAGTTCCAGAGGTAAGGTGTGATTAGCCTCGAGATACCTCAGCGGAAATGGGAATCAGCTCGCCTGGAGGGGAGAACCTCCTGGATTTTCTCGAGTTGCAGCAGGTGCTCTCGACTTACGACAGGGACCGCAGGGACCCACTGTGGTGGCCTCAGGAAAGATCAGTCCCCATGCAAGTTGTTCTGGGGCCTCTCGGGATTCCTCTCACGTCGATGCAGGGGCCTAAGACCTTGTGTGGAGTCGGTGCCGGAACCTGAGGATTCCTCTCCAGTGCTGACATGGATCTTGGGGTACTTCTGGAGTCTCCCCAGGGGTGTCAGTCCTCGTCTCGAGTGGGGCCATGCACGTGCGCTTTCCTCCCGAGCTTTAGCAGCAGTGTCACGCTTCCCTTCGCGTGGATCAAGGGATCTGTGGATTTCCCTCGAGGCTTTCCCACGAGGCTTTCCCACAGGGCTGCCCCACGTGCCACTGTGGTGTGAGTCGATCCTCGGCTTGAAAGTCGAGGCAGTGCAGGGAAACCAGGTTTCCCTGGAATGGACTGAGACATCTGGGGGACTCTGGGAATGGTGGCACGAACCTGGAGTTCCTCTCGCTTTTCCTCTGGAGAGCGCCTCCTCTTGAGATGCGACGGGAACGCCGGGAATTCTTTCCCCACCACGCAGGGAAAGGATCACCTCCTCTCGAGCTAGGAGGCGGAAACGGGGCTCCTCTGGATGTGGGCGGCACTTTCCTGCTTCCTCTCGAGTGGAGACGGGTATGTCGGGGTACTTCTTGAGTTGCAGCAAGGGTGTGAAGGACCCTTTGGAAGTTCCAGAGGTTAAGGTGTGATTAGCCTCGAGATACCTCAGCGGAAATGGGCCTCATGTCGCCTGGAGGGGAGAACCTCCTGGATTTTCTCGAGTTGCGGCAGGTGCTCTCGACTTACGACGGGGACCTCAGGGATCCGCACTCTGGTGGCCTCAGGAAAGGCCCAGTCCCCATGCGAGTTGCTCGGGGACCTCTCGGGATTCCTCTCCCCGTCGATGCCGGGGGCCTAAGACCTTGTGTGGAGTCAGTGCCGGAACCTGAGGATTCCTCTCCAGTGCGAACATGGATCTTCGGGGACTTCTGGTAGTCTCCCCAGAGGCGTAAGTCCTCGTCTCGAGTGGGGGGCATGCACGTGCGCTTTCCTCCCGAGCTGTAGCAGCAGTGTCACGGCTTCCCTTTCGGTGGATCAAGGGATCTGTGCTTTCCCTCTAGACTTCCCATGAGGCTTTCCCACGAGGCTTTCCCACAGGGCTTCCCAGGTGCCACGGAGATGTGAGTCGATCTTCGGCTTGAAAAGTCGAGGCAGTGCAGGGAAAACAGATTCCCTGGAATGGACTGAGACATCCAGGGGACTCTGGGAATGGTGGCACGACCCTGGAGTTCCTCTCGCCTTTCCTGTGGAGAGCACCTCCTCTTGAGATGCAACGGGAACGCCGGGAATTCTTTCCCGACCACGCTGGGAAAGGATCCCCCCCTCGAGCTAGGAGGCGGAAACGGGGCTATTCTGGATGTGGGCGGGACTCTCCGTGCTTCCTCTCGAGTGGAGACGGGTATGTCGGGGAACTTCTTGAGTTGCAGCAGGGGTGTGAAGGACCCTTTGGAAGTTCCAGATGTTAGATGTGATTAGCCTCGAGACGCCTCAGCGGAAATGGGCCTCATCTCGAATGGAGGGGAGAACCTCCTGGATTTTCTCGAGTTGCGGCAGGTGCTCTCGACTTACGACGGGGACCTCAGGGACCCGATCTGGTGGCCTCAGGAAAGGCCAGTCCCCATGCGAGTTGCTCGGGGGCCTCTCGGGATTCCTCTCCCGTCGATGCCGGGGCCTAAGACCTTGTGTGGAGTCGGTGCGGGAACCTGAGGATTCCTCTCCAGTGCTGACATGGATCTTGGGGTACTTCTGGAGTCTCCCCATGGAGTCAGTCCTCGTCTCGTTTGGGTGCATGCACGTGCGCTTTTCTCCCGAGCTGTAGCAGCAGTGTCACTCTTCCCTACGCGTGGATCAAGGGATCTGTGGCTTTCCCTCGAGGCTTTCCCACGAGGCTTTCCCACGAGGCTTTCCCACAGGGCTGTCCAACGTGCCATCGCGGTGTGAGTCCATCCTCGGCTTGAAAGTCGACGCAGTGCAGGGAAAACAGGTTTCCCTGGAATGGACTGAAACATCTGGGGGACTCTGGGAATGGGGCCTGATACTGGAGTTCCTCTCGCCTTTCCTGTGGAGAGCGCCTACTCTTGAGATGAGACGGGAACGCTAGGAATTCTTTCCCGACCACGCAGGGAAAGGATGCCTCCTCTCGAGCTAGCAGGCGGAAACGGGGCCACTCTGGATATGGGCGGGACCCTCGGGTTCCTCTTGAGTGGAGACGGGTATGTCGGGGAACTTCTTGAGTTGCAGCAAGGAAGTGACGGACCCTTTGGAAGTTCCAGAGGTAAGGTGTGATTAGCCTCGAGATACCTCAGCGGAAATAGGTCTCAGCTCGCCTGGAGGGGAGAACCTCCTGGATTTTCTCGAGTTGCGGCTGGTGCTCTCGACTTATGACGGGGAACTCAGGGACCCGGTGTGGTGGCCTCAGGAAAGGCCAGTCCCCATGCGAGTTGCTCGGGGGCCTATCGGGATTCCTCTCCCGTCGATGCTGGGTCCTAAGACATGGTGTGGACTCAGTGCCAGAACCTGAGAATTCCTCTCCAGTGCCGACATGGATCTTGGGGTACTTCTGGATTCTCCCCAGGGCAGTCAGTCCTCGTCTCGAGTGGGGGCATGCACGTGCGCTTTCCTCCCGAGCTGTAGCAGCAGTGTCGCGCTTCCCTTCGCGTGGATCAAGGGATCTGTGTCTTTCCCTCGAGGCTTTCCCACGAGGCTTTCCCACAGGGCTGTCCCACGTGTCACCGTGGTGTGAGTCGATCCTCGGATTGAAAGTCGAGGCAGTGCAGGGAAAACAGGTTTCCCTGGAATGGACTGAGACATCCAGGGGACTTTGGGAATGGGGCTTGAGACTGGAGTTCCTCTCGCCTTTCCTGTGGAGAGCGCCTACACTTGAGATGAGACGGGAACGCTAGGAATACTTTCCCGACCACGCAGGGAAAGGATACCTCCTCTCGAGCTAGCAGGCGGAATCGGGGCCACTCTGGATATGGGCGGGACCCTTGGGATCCTCTTGAGTGGAGACGGGTATGTCTGGGAACTTCTTGAGTTGCAGCAAGGGTGTGAAGGACCCTTTGGAAGTTCCAGAGTTTAAGTGTGATTACCCCCTTGTTGCCTCAGAGGAAATGGGCCTCATCTCGCCTGGATTGGAGAACCTCCTGGATTTTCTCGAGTTGCGTCAGGTGCTCTCGACTTACGATGGGGACCTCAGGGACCCGCTCTGGTGGCCTCAGGAAAGGCCAGTCCCCATGCGAATTGCTCTGGGGCCTCTCGGGATTCCTCTCCCGTAGATTCCGGGGTCTAAGACCTTGTGTGGAGTCGGTGCCGGAACCTGAGCATTCCTCTCCAGTGCTGACATGGATCTTGGGGTACTTCTGGAGTCTCCCCAGGGGAGTCAGTCCTCATCTCGAAGTGGGGCTATGCACTTGCGCTTTCCTCTCGAGCTGTAGCAGCAGTGTCACGCTTCCCTTCACGTGGATCAAGGGATCTGTGTCTTTCCCTCGAGGCTTTCCCACGAGGCTTTCCCACAGGGATGTCCCACGTGCCACCGTTGTGTGAGTCGATCCGTGGCTTGAAAGTCGAAGCAGTGCAGGGAAAACAGGTTTCCCTGGAATGGACTGAGACATCTGGGGACTTTGGGAATATGGCACGACCCTGGAGTTCCTCTCGCCTTTCCTGTGAGAGCGCCTCCATTTGAGATGCGACGGGAACACCGGGAATTCTTTCCCGACCACGCAGGTATAGGATCCCTCCTCTCGAGCTAGGAGGAGGAAACGGGGCTCCTCTGGATGTGCGGGGAACTCTCGTGCTTCCTCTCGAGTAGAAACGGGTATGTCGGGGAACTTCTTGAGTTGCAGCAAGGGTGTGAAGGGCCCTTTGGAAGTTCCAGAGGTAAGGTGTGATTAGCCTAGAGATACCTCAGCGGAAATGGGCCTCATGTCGCCTGGAGGGGAGAACCTCCTGGATTTTCTCGAGTTGCGGCAGGTGCTCTCGACTTACAACGGGGACCTCAGGGACCCATTCTGGTGGCCTCAGGAAAGGCCAGTCCCCATGCGAGTTACTCGGGGGCCTCTCGGGATTCCTCTCCCGTCGATGCCGGGGCCTAAGACCTTGTGTGGAGTCAGTGCCGGAACCTGAGGATTCCTCTCCAGTGCCGACATGGATCTTCGGGGACTTCTGTTGTCTCCCCAGAGGCGTAAGTCCTCGTCTCGAGAGGGGGCATGCACGTGCGCTTTCCTCCCGAGCTGTAGCAGCAGTGTCACGCTTCCCTTTTCGTGGATCAAGGGATCTGTGTCTTTCCCTCGAGGCTTTCCCACGAGGCTTTCCCACGAGGTTTGCCCACAGGGATGTCCCACGTGCCACCGTTGTGTGAGTCGATCCTCGGCTTGAAAGTCGAGGCAGTGCAGGGAAAACAGGTTTCCCTGGAATGGACTGAGACATCTGGGGGACTTTGGGAATATGGCACGACCCTGGAGTTCCTCTCGCCTTTCCTGTGGAGAGCGCCTCCTCTTGAGATGTGACGGGAATGCCGGGAATTCTTTCCCGACCACGCAGGGAAAGGATCCCTCCTCTCGAGCTAGGAGGCGGAAACGGGGCTCCTCTGGATGTGGGCGGCACTCTCGTGCTTCCTCTCGAGTGGAGACGGGTATGTCGGGGAACTTCTTGAGTTGCAGCAAGGGTGTGAAGGACCCTTTGGAAGTTCCAGATGTTAGATGTGATTAGCCTTGAGATGCCTCAGCGGAAATGGGCCTCATCTCGCCTGGAGGGGAGAACCTCCTGGATTTTCTCGAGTTGCGGCAGGTGCTCTCGACTTACGACGGGAACCTCAGGGACCCGCTCTGGTGGCCTCAGGAAAGGCCAGTCCCCATGCGAGTTGCTCGGGGGCCTCTCGGGTTTCCTCTCCCGTCGATTCCAGCGCCTAAGATCTTGTGTGGAGATGCTGCCGGAACCTGAGTATTCCTCTCCAGTGCAGAAATGGATCTTGGTGTATTTCTGGAGTCTCCCCAGGGGAGTCACTGTTCGTCTCAGGTGGGGGCATGCACGTGCGCTTTCCTCCCGAGCTGAAGCAGCAGTGTCACGCTTCCCTTCGCTTGGATCAATGGATCTGTGGTTTTCACTCGAGGGTTTCCCACAAAGCTTTCCTACTAGGATTTCCCGCAGGGCTGTCCCACGTGCCACCGTGTTGTGAGTCGATCCTCGGCTTGAAAGTCGAGGCAGTGCAGGGAAAACAGGTTTCCCTGGAATGGACTGAGACATCTGGGGGACTCTGCAGAATGGTGGCACGACCCTGGAGTTCCTCTCGCCTTTCCTGTGGAGAGCGCCTCCTCTTGAGATGCGACGGGAACGCCGGGAATTCTTTCCCGACCACGCAGGGAAAGGATCCCTCCTCTCGAGCTAGGAGGTGGAAACGGGGCTCCTCTGGATGTGGTCGGGACTCTCATGCTTCCTCTCGAGTGGAGATGGGTATGTCGGGGAACTTCTTGAGTTGCAGCAAGGGTGTGAAGGACCCTTTGGAAGTTCCAGAGTTTAGGTGTGATTAGACTCTAGTTGCCTCAGCTGAAATAGTCCTCATCGAGCCTGGAGGGGAGAACCTCCTGGATTTTCTCGAGTTGCGGCAGGTGCTCTCGACTTACGATGGGGACTTCAGGGACCCGCTCTCGTGGCCTCAGGAAAGGCCAGTCCCCATGCGAGTTGCTCGAGGGCCTCTCGGGATTCTTCTCCCGTCCATGCTGGGGCCTAAGACCTTCTGTGGACTCAGTGCCGGAACCTGAGGATTTCTCTCCAGTGCAGACATGGATCTTAGGGTACTTCTGGAGTCTCCCCAGGGCAGTCAGTCCTCGTCTCGAGTCGGGGCATGCACGTGCGCTTTCCTCCCGAGCTGTAGCAGCAGTGTCGCGCTTCCCTTCGCGTGGATCAAGGGATCTGGGTCTTTCCCTCAAGGCTTCCCCACGAGGCTTTCCCACAGGGCTGTCCCACGTGCCACCGTGGTGTGATTCGATCCTCGGCTTGAAAGTCGACGCAGTGCAGGGAAAACAGGTTTCCCTGGAATGGACTGAAACATCCAGAGGATTCTGGGAATGGTGGCTCGACCGTGGAGTTCCTCTCGCCTTTCCTGTGGGAGCCCGCCTCCTCTTGAGTTGTGACGGGAACACCGGGAATTCTATCCCGACCACGGAGGGAAAGGATCCCTGCTCTAGAGCTAGGAGGCGGAAACGGGGCTCCTCTGGATGTGGGCGGGACTCTCGTGCTTCCTCTCGAGTGGAGACGGGTATGTCGGGGTACTTCTTGAGTTGCAGTAAGGGTGTGAAGGACTCTTTGGAAGTTCCAGAGGTAAGGTGTGATTAGCCTCGAGATACCTCAGCGGAAATGGGAATCAGCTCGCCTGGAGGGGAGAACCTCCTGGATTTTCTCGAGTTGCAGCAGGTGCTCTCGACTTACGACAGGGACCGCAGGGACCCACTGTGGTGGCCTCAGGAAAGATCAGTCCCCATGCAAGTTGTTCTGGGGCCTCTCGGGATTCCTCTCACGTCGATGCAGGGGCCTAAGACCTTGTGTGGAGTCGGTGCCGGAACCTGAGGATTCCTCTCCAGTGCTGACATGGATCTTGGGGTACTTCTGGAGTCTCCCCAGGGGTGTCAGTCCTCGTCTCGAGTGGGGCCATGCACGTGCGCTTTCCTCCCGAGCTTTAGCAGCAGTGTCACGCTTCCCTTCGCGTGGATCAAGGGATCTGTGGATTTCCCTCGAGGCTTTCCCACGAGGCTTTCCCACAGGGCTGCCCCACGTGCCACTGTGGTGTGAGTCGATCCTCGGCTTGAAAGTCGAGGCAGTGCAGGGAAACCAGGTTCCCTGGAATGGACTGAGACATCTGGGGGACTCTGGCAATGGTGGCACGAACCTGGAGTTCCTCTCGCTTTTCCTCTGGAGAGCGCCTCCTCTTGAGATGCGACGGGAACGCCGCGAATTCTTTCCCCACCACGCAGGGAAAGGATCAAACCTCTCGAGCTAGGAGGCGGAAACGTGGCTCCTCTTGATGTGGGCGGCACTTTCCTGCTTCCTCTCGAGTGGAGACCGGGTATGTCGGGGTACTTCTTGAGTTGCAGCAAGGGTGTGAAGGACCCTTTGGAAGTTCCAGAGGTAAGGTGTGATTAGCCTCCGAGATACCTCAGCGGAAATGGGCCTCATGTCGCCTGGAGGGGAGAACCTCCTGGATTTTCTCGAGTTGCGGCAGGTGCTCTCGACTTACGACGGGGACCTCAGGGACCCGCTCTGGTGGCCTCAGGAAAGCCCAGTCCCCATGCGAGTTGCTCGGGGGCCTCTCGGGATTCCTCTCCCGTCGATGCCGGGGCCTAAGACCTTGTGTGGAGTCAGTGCCGGAACCTGAGGATTCTCTCCTCTCCAGTGCCGACATGGATCTTCGGGGACTTCTGTAGTCTCCCAGAGGCGTAAGTCCTCGTCTCGAGTGGGGGCATGCACGTGCGCTTTCCTCCCGAGCTGTAGCAGCAGTGTCACGCTTCCCTTTTCGTGGATCAAGGGATCTGTGGCTTTCCCTGAGGCTTTCCCAACGAGGCTTTCCCACGAGGCTTTCCCACAGGG
>NW_017191261.1:0-10863 GCF_001704415.2 Capra hircus
GAGGATCAAGGGATCTGTGGCTTTCCCACGAGGCTTTCCCACAGGGCTGTCCCATGTGCCACCGTGGTGTGAGTCGATCCTCGGCTTGAAAGTCGAGGCAGCGCAGGGAAAACAGGTTTCCCTGGAATGGACTGAGACATCTTGGGGACTCTGGGAATGGGGCCTGATCCTGGAGTTCTTCTCGCCTTTCCTGTGGAGAGCGCCTCCTCTTGAGATGCGACGGGAACGCTAGGAATTCTTTCCCGACCACGCAGGGAAAGGAACCCTCCTCTCGAGCTAGCAGGCGGAAACGGGGCCACTCTGGATATGGGCGGGACTCTCCCATTCCTCTAGAGTGGAGACGGGTATGTCGGGGAACTTCTTGAGGTGCAGCAAGGGTGTGAAAGACCCTTTGGAAGTTCCAGAGTTTAAGTGTGATTACCCCCTACTTGCCTCAGCGGAAATGGGCGTCATCTCGTCTGGAGGGGAGAACCTCCTGGATTTTCTCGAGTTGCGGCAGGTGCTCTCGACTTACGAAGGGGCCTCAGGGATCCGTTCTGGTGGACTCAGTAAAGGCCAGTCCCCATGGGAGTTGCTCGGGGGCCTCTCGGGATTCCTCTCCCGTCGATGCTGGGGCCTAAGACCTTGTGTGGACTCAGTGCCGGAACCTGAGGATTCCTCTCCAGTGCAGACATGGATCTTGAGGGTACTTCTGGATTCTCCTCAGGGCAGTCAGTCCTGGTCTCGAGTGGGGGCATGCACGTGCGCTTTCCTCCGAGCTGTAGCAGGCAGTGTCGCTTCCCTTCGCGTGGATCAAGGGATCTGTGTCTTTCCCTCGAAGCTTTCCCACGAGGCTTTCCCCACAGGGCTGTCCCACGTGCAACCGTGGTGTGAGTCGATCCTGGCTTGAAAGTCGAGGCAGTGCAGGGAAACAGTTTTCCCTGGAATGGACTGAGACATCCGGGGGACTCTGGGAATGGTGGCACGACCCTGGAGTTCCTCTCGCCTTTCCTGTGGAGAGCGCTTCCTCTTGAGATGCAACGGGAACGCCGGGAATTCTTTCCCGACCACGCTGGGAAAGGATCCCCTCCCCTCGAACTAGGAGGCGGAAACGGGGCTCCTCTGGATGTGGGGCGGGACTCTCGTGCTTCCTCTCAGTGGAGACGGGTATGTCGGGGAACTTCTTGAGTTGCAGCAAGGGTGTGAAGGACCCTTTGGAAGTTCCAGATGTTAGATGTGATTAGCCTCGAGACTCCTCAGCGGAAATGGGCCTCATCTCGCCTGGAGGGGAGAACCTCCTGGATTTTCTCGAGTTGCGTCAGGTGCTCTCGACTTACGACGGGGACCTCAGGGACCCGCTCTGGTGGCCTCAGGAAAGGCCAGTCCCATGCGAGTTGCTCGGGGCCTCTCGGGATTCCTCTCCTGTCGATGCGGGCCTAAGACCTTGTGTGGACTCGGTGCCGGAACCTGAGGATTCCTCTCCAGTGCTGACATGGACCTTGGGTACTTCTGGTGTCTCCCCAGGGGAGTCAGTCCTCGTCTCGAGTGGGGGCATGCACGTGCCCTTTCCTCCCGAGCTGTAGCAGCAGTGTCACGCTTCCCTATGCGTGGATAAAGGGGTATGCGGCTTTCCCTCGAGGCTTTCCACGAGGCTTTCCCACGAGGCTTTTCCACAGGCTGTCCCACCTGTCACCATGTTGTGAGTCGATCCTCGGCTTGAAAGTCGAGGCAGTGCAGGGAAAACAGATTTCCCTGGAATGTACTGAGACATCTGGGGGACTCTGGGAATGGTGGCAAGACCCTGGAGTTCCTCTCGCCTTTCTTGTACAGAGAGCCTCCTCTTGAGATGGGTCGGGAACGCCGGGAATTCTTTCCCGACCACGAAGGGAAAGGATACCTCCTCTCGAGGTAGCAGGCGGAAACGGGGCCCCTCTGGATGTGGCGGGACTCTCGTGCTTCCTCTCGAGGGGAGACAGTATGTCGGGGAACTTCTTGAGTTGCAGAAAGGGTGTGAAGAACCCTTTGGAAGTTCCAGAGGTAAGGTGAATATCCTGGAGACGCCTCAGCGGAAATGGGGCCTCATCTCGCCTGGAGGAGAGAACCTCCTGGATTTTCTCGAGTTGCGGCAGGTGCTCTCGACTTACGACGGGGACCTCAGGGACCCGCTCTGGGGGCCTCAGGAAAGCCCAGTCCCCATGCGAGTTGCTCGGGGGCCTCTCGGGATACCTCTCCCTTCGATGCTGGGGCCTAAGCCCTTGTGTGGAGTCGGTGCCGGAACCTGAGGGTTCCTCTCCCTACTGACATAGATCTTGGGGTACTTCTGCAGTCTCCCCAGGGGAGTCAGTCCCCGTCTCGAGTGGGGGCATGCACGTGCGCTTTCCTCCCGAGCCGTAGAAGCAGTGTCACGCTTCCCTACGCGTGGATCAAGGGATCTGTGGCTTTCCCTCGAGGCTTTCGCACGAGGCTTTCCCACAGGGCTGTCCCACGTTCCATCGTGGTGTGAGTCGATCCTCGGCTTGAAAGTCGAGGCAGTGCAGGGAAAACAGTTTTCCCTGGAATGGACTGAGACATCCAGGGGACTCTGGGAATGGTGGCATGACCCTGGAGTTCCTCTCGCCTTTCCTGTGGAGAGCGCCTCCTGTTGAGATGCAACGGGAACGCCGGGAATTCTTTCCCGACCACGCTGGGAAAGGATCCCTCCTCTCGAGCTAGGAGACGGAAACGGGGCTCCTTTGGATGTGGGCGGGACTCTCGTGCTTCCTCTCAAGTGGAGACGGGTATGTCTGGGAACTTCTTGAGTTGCAGCAAGGGTGTGAAGGACCCTTTGGAAGTTCCAGACGTTAGATGTGATTAGCCTCGAGACTCCACAGCGGAAATGGGCCTCATCTTGCCTGGAGGGGAGAACATCCTGGATTTTCTCGAGTTGTGTCAGGTGCTCTCGACTTACGACGGGGACCTCAGGGACCCGCTCTGGTGGCCTCAGGAAAGGCCAGTCCCCATGCGAGTTGCTCGGGGGCCTCTCGGGATTCCTCTCCCGTCGATGCCGGGGCCTAAGACCTTGTGTGGCGTCGGTGCCGGAACCTAAGGATTCCTCTCCAGTGCTGACATGGATCTTGGGGTACTTCTGAGGTCTCCCCAGGGGAGTCAGTCCTCGTCTCGAGGGGAGGCATGCACGTGGGCTCTCCTCCCGAGCTGTAGCAGCAATGTCACGCTTTCCTTCACGTGGATCAAGGGATCTGTGGCTTTCCCTCGAGGCTTTCACACGAATCTTTCCCATGAAGCTTTCCCACAGGGCTGTCCCACGTGCCACCGTGGTGTGAGTCGATCCTCGGCTTGAAAGTCGAGGCAGTGCAGGGAAACAGGTTTCCCTGGAATGGACTGAGACATCTGGGGGACTCTGCGAATGGTGGCACGACACTGGAGTTCCTCTCGCCTTTCCTGTGGAGAGCGCCTCCTCTTGAATTGCGACGGGAACTCGGTGAATTCTATCCAGACAACACACGGAAAGGATCCCACCTCTGGAGCTAAGAGGCAGAAATGGGGCTCCTCTGGATGTGGGTGGGACTCTCGTGCTTCCTCTCGAGTGCAGACGGGTATGTCGGAGAACTTCTTGAGTTACAGCAAGGGTGTGAAGGACCCTTTGGAAGTTCCAGAGGTTAGGTGTGATTAGCCTCAAGACGCCTCAGCGGAAATAGGCCTCATCTTGCCTGGAGGGGAGAACCTCCTGGATTTTCTCGAGTTGCGGCAGGTGCTCTCGACTTATGACGGGGACCTCAGGGACCCGCTCTGGTGGACTCAGTAAAGGCCAGTCCACATGCGCATTGCTCAGGGGCCTCTCGTTATTCCTCTCCCGTCGATGCCGGGGCCTAAGACCTTGTGTGAATTCGGTGCCGGAACTTGAGGATTCCTCTCCAGTGCTGACATGGATCTTGGGGTACTTCTGGAGTCTCCCCAGGGGAGTCAGTCGTAGTCTCGAGTGGGGGCATGCACGTGCGATTTCCTCCAGAGCTGTAGCAGCAGTGTCACGCTTCCCTTCACGTGGATCAAGGGATCTGTGGCTTTCCCTAGAGACTTTCCCACGAGGCTTTCCCACGGGGCTTTCCCACGAGGCTTTCCCACAGGGCTGTCCCACGTGCCACCGTGGTGTGAGTCGATCCTCAGCTAGAAAGTCAAGGCAGTGCAGAGAAAACAGGTTTCCCTGGAATGGACTGAGACATCTGGGGGACTCTGGGAATGGTGGCAGGTACCTGGAGTTCCTCTCGCTTTTCCTCTGGAGAGCGCCTCCTCTTCAGATGTGACGGGAACGCCGCGAATTCTTTCCTGACCACGCAGGGAAAGGATCAAACCTCTCGAGCTAGGAGGCGGAAACGTGGCTCCTCTTGATGTGGGCGGGACTTTCCTGCTTCCTCTCGAGTGGAGACGGGTATGTCGGGGAACTTCTTGAGTTGCAGCAAGGGTGTGAAGGACCCTTTGGAAGTTCCAGAGGTTAGGTGTGATTTTCCTGGAGACGCCTCAGCGGAAATGGGCCTCATCTCGCCTGGAGGGGAGAACCTCCTGGATTTTCTCGAATTGCGGCAGGTGCTCTCGACTTACGACTGGGACCTCAGGGACCCGCTCTTGTGGCCTCAGGAAAGGCCAGTCCCCATGTGAGTTGCTCGGGGGCCTCTCGGGATTCCTCTCCCCTCGATGCCGGGGCCTAAGACCTTGTGTGGAGTCAGTGCCGGAACGTGAGGATTCCTCTGCAGTGCCGACATGGATCTTCGGAGTCTTCTGAAGTCTCCCCAGAGGCGTATGTCCTCGTCTCGAGTGGGGGCATGCACGTGCGCTTTCCTCCCGACCTGTAGCAGCAGTGTCACGGTTCCCTTCGCTTGGATCAAGGTATCAGGGGCTTTCCCTCGAGGCTTTCCCATGAGGCTTTCCCACGAGGCTTTCCCACAGGGCTTTTCCACGTGCCCTTGTGGTGTGAGTCGATCCTCAGCTTGAAAGTGGAGGCAGTGCAGGGAAAACAGGTTTCCCTGGAGTGGACTGAGACATCTGGGGGACTCTGGGAATGGGGCCTGATACTTGAGTTCCTCTCGCCTTCACTGTGGAGAGCGCCTCCTCTTGAGATGAGACGGGAACGCTAGGAATTCTTTCAGGACCACGCAGGGAAAGGATCCCTCCTCTCGAACTAGC
The DNA here is from genome assembly GCF_001704415.2 of Capra hircus. NCBI lineage: Eukaryota > Metazoa > Chordata > Mammalia > Artiodactyla > Bovidae > Capra > Capra hircus. Next base: position 5,155 of record NW_017191261.1, read on the forward strand.
AGGCGGAAACGGGGCCACTCTGGATACGGGCGGGACGCTCGGGTTCCTCTTGAGTGGAGACGGGTATGTCGGGGAACTTCTTGAGTTACAGCAAGGGTGTGAAGGACCCTTTCGAAGTTCGAGAGTTTAAGTGTGATTACCCCGTAGTTGCCTCAGCCGAAATGGGCCTCATCTCGCCTGGAGGGGAGAACTTCCTGGATTTTCTCGACTTGCGGCAGGTGCTCTCGACTTACGACGAGGGCCTCAGGGACCCGCTCTGGTGGCCTCAGGAAAGGCCAGTCCCCATGCGAGTTTCTCCCGGGCCTCTCGGGATTCCTCTCCCGTCGATGCTGGGGCCTAAGACCTTGTGTGGACTCAGTGACGGAACCTGAGGATTCCTCTCCAGTGCCGACATGGATCTTGTGGTACTTCTGGAGTCTCCCCAGGGGAGTCAGTCCTCGTCACGAGAGAGGGCATGCACGTGTGATTTCCTCCGGAGCTGTAGCAGCAGTTTCACGCTTCCCTTTTTGTGGATCAAGGGATCTGTGGCTTTCCCTCTAGACTTTCCCATGACGCTTTCCCACGAGGCTTCCCACAGGGCTTTCCCACGTGCCACTGTGGTGTGAGTCGATCCTTGGCTTTAAAGTCGAGGCAGTGAAGGGAAAACAGATTTCCCTGGAATGGACTGAGACATCTGGGGGACTCAGGGAATGGTGGCACGACCCTGGAGTTCCTCTCGCCTTTCCTGTGGAGAGCGCCTCCTCTTGAGATGCGACGGGAACCCGGGAATTCTTTCCCGACCACGCAGGGAAAGGATCCATCCTCTCGAGCTAGGAGGCGGAAACGGGGCTCCTCTGGATTTGGGCGGGACATTCGTGCTTCCTCTCGAGTGGAGACGGCTATGTCGGGGAACTTCTTGAGTTGCAGCAAGGGTGTGAAGGACGCTTTGGAAGTTCCAGATATTAGATGTGATTAGCCTCGAGACGCCTCAGCGGAAATGGGCCTCATCTCGCCTGAAGGGGAGAACCTCCTGGATTTTCTCGAGTTGCGGCAGGTGCTCTCGACTTACGACGGGGACCTCTGGGACCCGCTCTGGTGGCCTCAGGAAAGGCCAGTTGCCATGGAAGTTGCTCCTGGGCCTCTCGGGATTCCTCTCCCGAAGATGCCGGGGCCTAAGACCTTGTTTGGAGTCGGTGCCGGAACCTGAGGATTCCTCTCCAGTGTTGACATGGATCTTGGCGTCCTTAAAGGCGAGATGAGGCCCATTTGCGCTGAGGCGTCTGGAGGCTAATCACACCTATCCTCTGGAACTTCCAAAGGTCCTTCACATCCTTTCTGCAACTCAAGAAGTTCTCCGACATACCCGCTCCACTCGAGAGTATCAAGATCTTCCCGCCCACTTTCAGAGGAGCACCGTTTCCACCTCATAGCTCGAGAGGAGGGGTCCTTTACCTTCGTGGTCTGTAAAGCATTCCCGGCGTTCCAGTCGCATCTCAAGAGGAGGCCCTCTCCACAGGAAAGGCGAGAGAAACTCCAGGGTCGTTCCACCATTCCCAGAGTCCCCCAGATATCTCTGTCAATTCCAGGGAAACCTGTTTTCCCTCCACTGCCTCGACTTTCAAGCCGAGGATCGACTCACACCACGGTGGCACGTGGGACAGTCCTGAGGAAAATCCTCGAGGGAAAGCCTCATTGGAAAGCCTCGAGGGAAAGCTGCAGATCCCCTTGATACACGCTATCGGAAGTGTGACACTGCTTCCACAGATCGGGAGGAAATTGAACGTGCATGCCCCCACTCGAGACTAGGACTGACTAACCCGGGGAGACTCCAGAAGTACCCCATGATCCATGTCAGCACTGGAGAGGAATCCTCACGTTCCGGCACCGACTCCACACAAGGTCTTAGGCCCCGGCATCGACGGGAGAGGAAACCCAAGAGGCCCCCGAGCAACTCGCATGGGACTGGCCTTTCCTGAGGCCACCAGATCGGGTCCCTGAAGTCCCCGTCATAAGTCGACAGCACCTGCCGCAACTCGAGAAAATCCAGGAGGTTCTCCCCTCCAGGCGAGATGAGGCCCATTTCCGCTGTGGCGTCTCAAGGTTAATCACACATAACCTCTGGAACTTCCAAAGGGTCCTTCACACCCTCGATGCAACTCAAGAAGTTCCTGGACATACCCGTCTTCACTCGAGAGGAAGCACGAGAGTCCCGCCCACATCCAGAGGAGCCCCGTTTCCGCATCCTAGCTCGAGAGGAGGGATCCTTTCCCTGCGTGTTCGGGAAAGAATTGCCGGCGTTCCCGTCTCATCTCAAGAGGAGGCGCTCTCCACAGGAAAGGCGAGAGGAACTCCAGGGTCATGCCACCATTCCCAGAGTCCCCCAAATGTCTCAGTCCATTCCAGGGAAACCTGTTTTCCCTGCACTGCCTCGACTTTCAAGCCGAGGATCAACTCACACCACGGAGCACGTGGGACAGCCCTGTGGGAAACCCTCGAGGAAAGCCTCGATGGAACGCCACAGATTCCATGATCCCCTCGAAGGAAAGCGTGACACTGCTGCTACAGCTCGGCAGGAAAGCGCACGTGCATGCCCCCACTCGAGACGAGGACTGACTCCCCTGGGGATACTCCAGAAGTACCTCAAGATCCTTGTAAGCACTGGAGAGGAATCCTCAGGTTCCGGCACCGACTCCCCACAAGGCCTTAGGCCCCGGATCGACGGGAGAGGAATCCCGAGGGGCACCTGAGCAACTTGCATGGGGACTGGCCTTTCCTGAGGCCACCAGAGCGGGTCCCTGAGGTCCCCGGCGTAAGTCGAGAGCACCTGGGGTAACTCGAGAAAATCAAAGAGGTTCTCCCCTCCAGGCGAGATGAGGCCCATTTCCGCTGTGGCGTCTCAAGGTTAATCACACATAACCTCTGGAACTTCCAAAGGGTCCTTCACACCTTTGCTGCAACTCAAGAAGTTCCCTGACATACCCGTCTCCAATCCAGAGGAAGCACGAGAGTCCAACCCAGATCCAGAAGAGCCCCGTTTCCGCCTCATAGCTCGAGAGGAGGGATCCTTCCCCGCGTAGTTGTGAAAGAATTCCCGGCTTTCCCGTCGCATCTCAAGTGGAGGCGCTCTCCACAGGTAAGGCGAGAGGAACTCCAGGGTTGTGCCACCATTTCGAGAGTCCCCCAGATATCTCCGTCCATTCCAGAGAAAACTGTTTTCCCAGCACTGCCTCAACTTTCAAGCCGAGGGTAGACTCACACTACAGTGGCACGTGGGCAGCCCTGTGGGAAAGCCTCGTGGGAAAGCCTCTTGGGAAGCCTCGAGGGAAAGCCACAGATCCCTTGATCCACGCTAAAGGAAGCGTGACACTGCTGCTACAGCTCGGGAGGAAAGTGCACGTGCATGCCCCCACTCGAGACGAGGACTGACTCACCTGGGGAGACTCCAGAAGTACCCCAAGATCCATGTCAGCACAGGAGAGGAATCCTCAGTTTCCGGCACCGACTCCACAACAAGGTTTTCGGCTCCAGCATCTACGGGAGAGAAATTCCGAGAGACACTCGAGCAACATTCATCGTGGACTGGCCTTTCCTGAGTCCACCAGAGCGGGTCCCTGAGGTCCCCGTCGTATGACGAGAGCACCTGCCCCAACTCGAGAACATCCAGGAGGTTCTCCCTTCCAGGCAAGATGAGGCCCATTTCCAATGAGGCGTCTGGAGGCTAATCACAACTAACCTCTGGAACTTCCAAAGGGTCCCGTCACACCCTTGCTGCTACTCAAAAAGTGCCTCGACATACCCGTCTCCACTCGAGAGGAAGAACGAGTTCCCGCCCACATCCAGAGGAGCCCCGTTACCGCCTCATAGCTGGAGAGGAGGGACACTTTCCCTGCGTGGTCGGGAAAGAATTCCCGACGTTCCCGTCGCATCTCAAGAGGAGGCCCTTTCCACAGTAAAGGCCAGAGGAACTCCAGGTTCGTGCCACCCATTCCCAGAGTCCCCCAGATGTCTCCGTCCATTCCAGGGAAACCTGTTTTTCCAGCACTGCCTCAACTTTCAAGCCAAGGGTCGACTCACACTACAGTGACACGTTGGACAGCCCTGTGGGAAAGCCTCTTGGGAAAGCCTCGTGGGAAATTCTCGAGGGAAAGACTCGAAGGAAAGCCACAGATCCCTTGATCCACGCTAAAGGAAGCATGACACTGCTGTTACAGCTCGGGAGCAAAGCGCACGTGGATGCCCCCACTCGAGACGAGGACTGACTCCCCCTGGGGAGACTCCACTACTACCCCAAGATCCCACGTCAGCACTGGAGAGGAATCCTCAGGTTCCGGCTCCGACTCCACACAAGGTCTTAGGCCCCGGCATCGACGGGAGAGGAATCCGAGAGGCCCCAGGGCAACTTTCATGGGGACTGGCCTTTCCTGAGGCCACCAGAACGGGTCCCTGAGGTCCCGTCTTAGGTCCAGAGCACCTGCCGCAACTCGAGAAAAATCCAGGAGGTTCTCCCTTCCAGGAGAGATGAGGCCCCTTTCCGCTGAGACATCTCAAGGCTAATCACGCCTCACACACTGGAACTTCCAAAGGGTCCTTCACACCCTTGCTGCAACTCAAGAAGTTCCCCGACATACCCGTCTCCACTCGAGAGAAGCACGAGGTCCCGCCCACATCCAGAGGAGCCCGTTTCCGCCTCCTAGCTCGAGAGAAGGGATCCTTTCCCCTGCGTGTACGGGAAAGAATTTCCGGCGTTCCCGGTCGCATCTCAAGGAGGCGCTCTCCACAGGAAAGTCGAGAGGAACTCCAGGGTCGTGCCACCATACCGTCCTGATGTCTCAGTCCTTTCCAGGGAAACCTGTTTTCCTTTCGCCTGCACTGCCACGGCATTCAAGCTGAGGATCGACTCACACCACGGTGGCACGTGGAACAACCCTGTGGGAAAGCCTCATGGGAAGGCCTCGTGGGAAAGCCAGGATCCCTTGATCCACACGAGGCGTGACGCTGCTGCTACAGCTCGGGAGGGCGCACGTGCATGCCACTTGAGACGAGGCTGACTCCCCTGGGGAGACTCCAGAAGTATCCCAAGATCCATGTCAGCACTGGAGAGGAACCCTCAGATTCCGGCACCGACTCCACACAAGGTCTAGGCCCCAAATCGACGGGAGAGGAATCTCGAGAGGCCCCCGAGCAACTCGCATGGGGACTGGCCTTTCCTGAGGCCACCAGAGCGGGTCCCTGAGGTCCCCGTCATAAGTCGAGAGCACCTGCCGCAGCTCGAGAAATCCAGGAGGTTCTCCCCTCCAGGCGAGATGAGGCCCATTCCGCTGAGGCGTCTCTAGGCTAATCACACCTAACCTCTGGAAATTCCAAAGGGTCCTTCACACCCTTGCTGCAACTCAAGAAGTTCCCCGACATACCCGTCTCCACTCGAGAGGAAGCACGAGAGTCCCGCCCACATCCAGAGAAGCCCCGTTTCCGCTCCTAGCTCGAGAGGAGTAATCATTTCACAGCGTCTTCGGGCAAGAATTCCCGGCGTTCCCGTCACATCTCAAGAAGAGGCGCTTTCGGCAGGAAAGGCGAGAGGAACTCCAGGGTCGTGCCACCATTCCCAGAGTTCCCCAGATGTCTCAGTCCATTCCAGGGAAACCTGTTTTCCCTGCACTGCCTCGACTTTCAAAAGCTGATTATCGACTCACACATGGTGGCACGTGGGACAGCCCTGTGGGAAAGCCCTCG
>NW_017191262.1:0-10863 GCF_001704415.2 Capra hircus
GAGGCCACTCAGACTGGGGTGCCTGAGGACGCGCCGGACGGTAACGCGAGAGGCAGCTGGCTGCCAGGCAACTGGGTAAAATCCAGGAGGTTCTCCTCTCCAGGCGAGCTTAGTCCCATTTCCTCTGAGGCGTCTCGTGGCTAATCACACCTAACCTTGGGAACTTCCAAAGGGTCCTTCACACCCTTGCTGCAACTCAAGAAAGTTATCGGGACATACCCGTCTCTACTCGAGAGGAAAGCACAAGAGTATCGCCCACATCACGAGAAGCCACGATTCCGCTCCTAGCTCGAGAGAGGGATCCTTTCCCTGCGTGGTCGGGAAAGAATTCCCGGCGTTTCCGTCGCATCTCAAGACGAGGCGCTCTCCACAGGAAAGGCGAGAGGAACTGCAGGGTCGTGCGCGACCATTCCCAGAGTCCCACACATGTCTCAGTCCATTCAAGGGAAACCTGTTTTCACTGCACTGCTTCGACTTTCAAGCCGAGGATCGACTCACACCACGGTGGCACGTGGGACAGCCCTGTGGGAAAGCCTCGTGGGAAAGCCTCGAGGGAAAGCCACTGATCCTTAATCCTCTCGTCGGAAGCATGACACTGGCTGATACAGCTTGGGAGGAAAGCGCACGTGCATAGCCCCAACTCGAGACGAGGACTGACTCCCCTGAGGAGACTCCAGAAGTACCCCCAAGTTACATGTCAGCACTGCAGATGAATCCTCAGGTTCCGGCACCAACTCCTACACAAGGTCTTAGGCCCTGGCATCGACGGGAGAGGAATCCCGAGAGTCCCCAGAGCAATCGAATGGGGACTGGCCTTTCTGAGGCCACCAGAGCGGGTCCCTGGAGGTCCCCCGTCGTAAGTCGAGAGCAACCTGCCACAACTCGAGAAAATCCAGGAGGTTCTCCCCTCCAGGCGAGATGAGGCCCATTTCCGCTGAGGCGTCTCGAGGCTAATCACACCTAAACTCTGGAACTTCCAAAGGGTCCTTCACACCATTGCTGCAACTCAAGAACTTCCCCTACATACCCGTCTCCAATCGAGAGGAAAGCACGAGCATCCTGCCACACATCCAGAGGAGCCCCGTTTCCGCCTTATAGCTGGAGAGGCGTGATCCTTGCCCTGAGTCACCCAGATGTCTCAGTCCATTCCAGGGAAACCTGTTTTCCCTGCACTGCCTCGACTTCAAGCCGAGGATCGACTCACACCATGGTCGCACTTGGGACAGCCCTGTGGGAAAGCCTCCTTTGAAAGCCTCGTGGGAAAGCCTCAATGGAAAGCCACAGATCCCTTGATCCACGCGATGGGAAGCGTGCCACTGCTGCTACAGCTCGGGAGGAAAGCACATTTGCATGCCCCCACTCGAGCCGAGGACTGACTCCCCTGGGGAGACTCCAGAAGCAACCCAAGATCCATGTCAGCACTGGAGAGGAATCATCAGCTTCCGGCCCGGACTGCACATAAGGTCTTAGGCCCCGGGCATCGACGGGAGAGGAACCCGAGAGGCCCCCCATGCAACTCGCATGGGGACTGGTCTTTCCTAAGGCCACCTGAGCGGGTCCCTGAGGTCCCTCTCGAAAGTCGAGAGCACCTGCCGCAACTTGACAAAATCCAGGAGGTTCACACCTCCAGGCGAGATGAGGCCCATTTCCACTGAGGCGTCTCGAGGCTAATCACATCTAACATCTGGAACTTCCAAAAGGTCCTTCCCACCATTGCTGCAACTCAAGAAGTTCCCCGACATACCCGTCTCCACTCGAGACGAAGCACGGGAGTCCCGCCCACATCCAGAGGCGCACCGTTTCCGCCTCATAGCTCGAGAGGAGTGATCCTTTACCTGTGTGTTGGGAAAGAATTCCCGGTATTCCCGTCGCATCTCAAGAGGAGGCCCTCTCCACAGGAAAGGCGAGAGGAACTTCAGGGTCGTGACACCATTCCCAGAGTCCCCCAGATGTCTTAGTCCATTCCAGGGAAACCTGTTTCCCTGCACTGCCTCGACTTTCAATCCAAGGATCGACTCACACCACGGTGGCTCGTGGGAGAGCCCTGTGGGAAAGCCTCGTGGGAAAGCCTCAAGGGAAAGCAACAGATCCCTTGATACACGAGAAGGGAAGCGTGACACTGCTGCTACAGCTCGGGAGGAAAGCGCACGTGCATGCCCCCACTCGAGACGAGGACTGACTCCCTGGGGAGACTCCAGAAGTACCCCAAGATCCATGTCAGCAATGGAGAGGAATCCTCAGGTTCCGGCAACGACTCCACACAAGGGCTTAGGCCCCGGAATCCACGGGACAGGAATCCCTAGAGGCCCCGGAGCAACTCGCATGGGGACTGGTCTTTCCTGAGGACACCTAGTGGGTCCCTGAGGTCTCAGTTGTAAGTCGAGAGCACCTGCTGCAAATAGAGAAAATGTAGGAGGTTCTCCCCTCTGGCGAGATGAGGCCCTTGTACGCTGAGGCGTCTTGTAGCTAATCACACCTAACCTCTGAAACTTCCAAAGGGTCCTTCACACCCTTGCTGCAACTCAAGAAGTTCCCCGACATACCCGTCTCCACTCGAGAGGAAGCACGAGAGTCCCGCCCACATCCAGAGGAGCCCCGTTTCCACCTCCTAGCTCGAGAGGAGGGATCCTTTCCCTGCGTGGTCGGGAAAGAATTCCCGGCGTTCCTGTCTCATCTCAAGAGGATGCGCTCTCCACGGGAAAGGCGAGAGGAACTCCAGGGTCGTGCCACCATTCCCAGAGTCCCCCAGATGTCTCAGTCCATTTCAGGGAAAGCTGTTTTCCTGGCACTGCCTCGACTTTCAAGCGGAGGATCGACTCACACTACGATGGCACGTGGGACAGCCCTGTGGGAAAGCCTCGTGGGACAGACTGCTGGGAAAGCCTCGAGGGAAAGCCACAGATCCCTTGATCCACGCGAAGGGAAGCGTGACACTGCTGCCACACCTCAGGAGGAAAGCGAAAGTACATGCCCCCACTCGAGACGAGGACTGACTCCACTGGGGAGACTCCAGAAGTACCCCAAAATCCATGTCAGCACAGGAGAGGAATCCTCGGGTTCTGGGACCGACTCCACACAAAGTCTTAGGCCCCATCATCGACAGTAGAGAAATCCCGACAGGCCCCCGAGCAACTCTTATGGGGACAGGCCTTTCCTGAGGCCACCAGAGTGGAACCTTGAGGTCCTCGTCGTAACTCGAGAGCACCTGCCGCAATTCGTGAAAATCCAGGAGGTTCTCCCCTCCAGGCGTGATGAGGCCCATTTCCGATGAGGCGTCCCAAGGCTAATCACACGTAAACTCTGGAACTTCCTAAGGGTCCTTCACACCCTTGATGCAACTCAACACGTTCCCCGAGATACCCGTCTCCACTCGAGAGGAAGCACGAAAGTCCCGCCCACATCCAGAGTAGCCCGGTTTCCGCCTCCTAGCTCGAGAGGAGGGATCCAATCGCTGGGTGTACGGGAAAGAATTACCAGCGTTCCTGTCGCATCTCAAGAGGAGGCGCTCTCCACAGGAAAGGCGAGACGAACTCCAGGGTCGTGCCACCATTCCCAGACTCCCCCAGATGTCTCATTTCATTCCAGGGAAAACTGATTTCCCTGCACTGCCTCAACTTTCAAGCCGAGGATCGACTCACGCCACGGTGGCTGTGGGACAGCCCTGTGCGAAAGCCTCAAGGGAAAGCCTCGAGGGAAAGCCACAGATCCCTTGATCCACGCGAAGGAAAGCTCGACACTGCTGCTACATTCGGAAGGAAAGCTCATGTGCTGGCCCCCACTCGAGACAAGGACTGACTCCCCTGGGGAGACTCCAGAAGTACCCCGAGATTCATGTCAGCACTGGAGAGGAATCCTCAGGTTCCGGCACGGACTCCACACAAGGACTTAGGCCCCAGCATCGACGGAAGAGGAATCCCGAGAGGCCCCCGAGCAACTCGCATGGGGACTGGCCTTTCCTGAGGAAACCAGATCGGGTCCCTAAAGTCCCCTTCGTAAGTCCAGAGCACCTGCCGCAACTGGAGAAAATCCAGGAGGTTTTCCCCTCCAGGCGAGATGAGGCCCTTTTCCGCTGAGGTGTCTCGAGGCTGATCACAGCTAACTTCTGGAACTTCCAAAGGGTCATTCACACCCTTGCTGCAACTCAATAAGTTCCCCGACATACCCGTCTCCACTTGAGAGGAAGCACGAGAGTCCCGATCACATCCAGAGGAGCCCCGTTTCCGCCTCCTAGCTCTTGAGGAGGGAACCTTTCACTGCGTGTTCGGGAAAAAATTCCGGGCGTTCCCCTCGCATCTCAAGAGGAGGCGCTCTCTACAGGAAAGGCGAGAGGAACTCCAGGGTGGTGCCACGATTCCCAGAGTCCCCCAGATGTCTCAGTCCATTCCAGGGAAACCTGTTTTCCCTGCACTGCCTCGACTTTCAAGCCGAGGATAGACTCACACCACGGTGGCACGTGGGACAGCCCTGTGGGAAAGTCTCGTGGGAAAGCCTCGAGGGAAAGCCACCGATCCCTTGATCCACGCGACAGGGAGCATGACACTGCTGCTACAGCTAGGGAGGAAAGCGCACGTGCATGCCCCCACTCGAGACGAGGACTGACTCCCCTGGGGAGACTCCAGAAGTTCCCCAAGATCCATATCAGCACTGGAGAAGAATCCTCAGGCTCTGGCTCCGACTCCTCACAAGGTTGTGGCCCCAGCATCGACAGGAGAAGAATCCCGAGAGGCCCTCTAACAACTCACATGGGGACTGGCCTTTCCTGAGGCCACCAGAGCGGTTCCCTGAGGTCCCCGTCGTAAGTCGAGAGCACCTGACACAACTCGAGACAATCCAGGAGGTTCTCCCCTCCAGGCGAGATGAGGCCCATTTCCGCTGAGGCATCTCGAGGCTAATCACACCTAACCTCTGGAACTTCCAAAAGGTCCTTCACACCCTTGCTGCAACTCAAGATGTTCCCCGACATACCCGTCTCCACTCGAGAGGAAGCACGAGAGTCCCGTCCACATCCAGAGGAGCCCTGTTTCCGCCTCCTAGCTCGAGAGGAGGGATCCTTTCCCTGCGTGGTCGGGAAAGAATTCCTGGCGTTCCTGTCGCATCTCAAGAGGAGGCGCTCTCTACAGGAAAGGCGACAGGAACTCCAGGGTCGCGCCACCGTTCCCAGAGTCCCCAAGATGTCTCAGTCCATTCCAGTGAAACCTGTTTTCCCTGCACTGCCTCGACTTTCAAGCCAAGGATCGACTCACACCACGGTGGCAAGTGGGACAGCCCTGTGGGAAAGCCTCGAGGGAAAGCCACAGAACCCTTAATCCACGCGAAGGGAAGAGTGACACTGCTGCTACAGTTCGGGAGGAAATCGCACCTATGTCCCCACTCGAGACGAGGACTGACTCCCCTGGGGAGACTCCAGAAGTACCCCAAGATCCACGTCGGCACTGGAGAGGAATCATCAGGTTCCGGCATCGTCTCCACACAAGGTCTTAGGCACCAGCATCGACGGGAGAGGAATCCCGAGAGGCCCCCGAGCAACTCGCATGGGGACTGGCCTTTCCTGAGGCCACCAGAGCGGGTCCCTGAGGTCCCCGTCGTAAGTCGAGAGCACCTGCCGCAACTCGAGAAAATCCAGGAGGTTCTCCACTGCAGGCGAGATGAGGCCCATTTCCGCTGAGGCGTCTCGTGGCTAAACACACCTAACCTCTGGAACTTCCAAAGGGACCTTCACACCCTTGCTTCAACTCAAGAAGTTCCCCGACATACCAGTCTCCACTCGAGGTTAAGAACGAGAGTCCCGCCTAATCATGGAGGAGCCCCGTTTCCCCCTCCTAGCTTGAGAGGAGGGATCCTTTCCCTCCGTGGTCGGGAAAGATCTCCCCGAGTTCCCGTCGCATCTCAATAGGAGGTGCTCTCCACAGGAAAGGTGAGAGGAACTCCAGGGTCGTGCCACCATTCCCAGAGTCCCCCAGATATCTCAGTCCATTCCAGGGAAGCCTGTGTTCCCTGCACTGCCTCGACTTTCAAGCCGACGATCGACTCACACCACGGTGGCACGTGGAGCAGCCCTGAGGGAAAGCTTCGTGGGAAAGCCTCGTGGGAAAGCCTCGAGGGAAAGCCCCTGATCCCCTGATCTTCGAGAAGGGAAGCGTGACACTGCTGCTACAGCACGGGAGGAAAGTGCACGTGCATGCCCCCACTCGAGACGAGGACTGATTCCCCTGGCGAGACTCCAGAAGTACCCCAAGATGCATGTCAGCACTGAAGAGGAATACTCAGGATCCGACACCGACTCCACACAAGGTCTGAGGCCCTGGCATCGACGGGAAAGGAATCCCGAGAGGCCCCACAGCAACTCTCATGGGGACTGGCCTTTCTTGAGGCCACCAGAGCGGGTCCCTGAGGTCCCTGTCGTAAGTCGAGAGCACCTGCCGCAACTCGAGAAAATCCAGGAGGTTCTCCCCTCCAGCCGAGATGAGGCCCATTTCCGCTGAGGCGTCTCGAGGCTAATCACACCTAACCTCTGGAACTTCCTAAGGGTCCTTCACACCCTTGCTGGCAACTCAGGAAGTTTCCCGACATACCCGTCTCCACTTGATAGGAAGCACGAGAGTCCCGCCCACATCCAGAGGAGCCCCTTGTCGCCTCCTTGCTCGAGAGGAGGGATCCTTTCCCTGCCTGGTAGGGAAAGAATTCCTGGCGTTCCCGTCGCATCTCACGAGGAGGCGCTCTCCACAGGAAGGCGAGAGTAACTCCAGGGTCGTGCCACCATTCCAAGATCCCCAGATGTCTCAGTCCATTCCAGGGAAACCTGTTTTCCCTGCACTGCCTCGACTTTCAAGCCGAGGATCGACTCACACCATGGTGGCACGTGGAGCAGCCCTGTGGGAAAGCCTCGTGGGAAAGCCTCGTTGGAAAGCCTCGAGGGAAAGCCCCTGATCCCTTGATCCTCGCGAATGGAAGCGTGACACTGCTGCCACAGCTCGGGAAGAAAGCGCACGTGCATGCCCCGACTCGAGACGAGGACTGACTCCCCTGGGGAGACTCCAGAAGTACCCAAGATCCATGTCAGCACTGGAAAGTAATCCTCAGGATCCGACACCGACTCCAGACAGGGTCTTAGGCCCTGGCATCGACGGGAGAGGAATCCGAGAGGCCCCCGAGCAACTCGCATGGGGACTGGCCTTTCCTGAGGCCACCAGAACGGGTCCCTGAGGTCCCCGTCGTAAGTTGAGAGCACCTGCCGCAACTCTAGAAAATCCAGGAGGTTCTCTCCTCCAGGCGAGATGAGGCCCATTTCTGCTGAGGCATCTCGAGGCTAATCACATCTAACATCTGGAACTTCCAAAGGGTCCTTCACACCCTTGCTGCAACTCAAGAAGTTCCCCGACATACCCGTCTCCACTTGATAGGAAGCACGAGAGTTCCGCCCATATCCAGAGGAGCCCCGTTTCCTCCTCCTAGACCGAGAGGAGGGATCCTTTCCCTGCGTGGTCGGGAAAGAATTCCTGGCATTACCGTCGTATCTCAAGAAGAGGCGCTCTGCACAGGAAAGGCCAGAGAAACTCCAGGGTCGTGCCACCATTCCCAGAGTCACCCAGATGTCTCAGTCCATTCCAGGGAAACCTGTTTTCCCTGCACTGCCTCGACTTTCAAGCCGAGGATCGACTCACAAAACGGTGGCACGTGGGACAGCTCTTTGGGAAAGCCTCGTGGGAAAGCATCGAGGGAAAAACACAGATCCCTTGATCCACGCGAAGAGAAGCATGACACTGCTGCTACAGATCGGGAGGAAATCGCACGTGCATGGCCCCAATCGAGATGAGGACTGACTCCCCTGGGGAGACTCCAGAAGTACCCCAAGATCCATGTCAGCACAGGAGAGGAATGCTCAGGTTCCGGCACGGACTCCACACAAGGTCTAGACCCCGGAATCTACGGGAGAGGAATCCCGAGAGGCCCCAGAGCAATTCCCATGGGGACTGGCCTTTCCTGAGGGCACCAGGGTGGGTCCCTGAGGTCCCCATCGTAAGTCGAGAGCACCTGCCGCAACTCGAGAAAATCCAGGAGGTTCCGCAATCCAGGCGAGATGAGGCCCATTTCCGCTGAGGCAACAAGAGGGTAATAACACTTAAACTCTGGAACTTCCAAAGGGTCCTTCACACCCTTGCTGCAACTCAAGAAGTTCCCTGACATACCCTTCTCTACTCAAGAGGATCCAAAGGGTCCCGCCCATATCCAGAGTGGCCCCGTTTCCGCCTGCTAGCTCGAGAGGAGGGATCCTTTCCCTGCGTGGTCGGGAAAGTATTCCTAGCGTTCCCGTCTCATCTCAAGCGTAGGCGCTCTCCACAGGAAAGGCGAGAGGAACTCCAGTATCACGCCCCATTCCCAGAGTCCCCTGGATGTCTCAGTCCATTCCAGGGAAAACTTTTTTCCCTGCACTGCCTCGACTTTCAAGCTGAGGATCGACTCACACCACGGTGGAATGTGGGACAGCCCTGTGGGAAAGCCTCGTGGGAAAGCCCTCGTGGGAAAGCCTCTTGGGAAAGCCTCGAGGGAAAGCCACAGATCCCATGATCCACGCGAAGGGAAGCGTGACACTGCTGCTACAGCTCGGGAGGAAAACCCACGTGCATATCCCCACTCGCGAAGAGAAATGACTCCCCTGGGAGACTCCAGAGGTACCCAAGATCCATGTCAGCACTGGAGAGGAATCCTCCGTTTCCGACACCGACTCCACAAAAGGTCTTAGGCCCCGGCATCGTCTCCAGAGGAATCTCGAGAGGCCCCCGAGCAACTCGCATGGGGACTGGCCTTTCCTGAGGCCACCAGAGCGGGTCCCTGAGTTCCCCGTCGTAAGTCTAGAGCACCTTACGCAACTCGAGAAAATCCAGGAGGTTCTCCCCTCCAGGCGAGATGAGGCCCCATTTCCGCTGAGGCGTCTCGAGGCTCATCACACCTAACCTCTGGAACTTCCAAAAGGTCTATCACACCCTTGCTGCAAATCAAGAAGTTCCCCAACTTACCTGTCTCCACTCGAGAGGAAGCACGAGAGTCCCGCCCTCATCCAGAGGAGCCCCGTTTCTGGCCTCCTAGCTCGAGGCAGGGATCCTTTCCCTGCGTGGACGGGAAAAGAATTCCCGGCGTTCCCGTCGCATCTCAAGAGGAGGCGCTCTCCACAGGAAAAGCAAGAGGAATTCCAGGGTCGTGTCACCATTCCCAGAGTCCCCCAGATGTCTCAGTCCATTCCAGGGAAACCTGTTTTCGCCTACCACTGCCTCGACTTTCAACCCGAGGATCGACTCACAACACGGTGGAACGTGGGACAGCCCTGTGGGAAAGCCTCGTGGAAAGCCTAGCGGGAAAGCCTCGAGGGAAATCCACAGATGCCGCGGTCCAGGCGAACGAAGCGCAACACTGCTGCTACAGCTGGGGAGGAAAGCACACGTGCATGTCCCCACTCGAGACGAGGACTGACTCCCCTGGGGAGACTCCAGAAGTACCCCAAGATCCATGTCAGCACTGGAGAGCAATCCTCAGGTTCCGGCACCGACTCCACACAAGGTCTTATGCCCGGCATCGACGAGAGAGGAATCCCGAGAGGCACCCGAGCAATTCGCATGGGGACTGGCCTTTCGTGAGGCCACCAGAGCGGGTCCCTGAGGTACCCGTCGTAAGCGAGAGCGCCTGCCACAACTCAAGAAAATCCAGGAGTTTCTCCCCTCCAGGCGAATGAGGCCCATTTCCACTGAGGTGTTTCGAGGCTAATCACACCTAACCTCTGAAAATTCCAAAACGGTCCTTCACGCCATTGCTGCAACTCAAGAAGTTCCCCGACATACCCGTCTCCACTCGAGAGGTAGCACGACAGTCACGAACACATCCAGAGGAGCCCAGTTTCCGCCTCCTAGCTCGAGAGGAGGGATCCTTACCGTGCGTTTTCGGGAAAGAATTCCCGGCGTTCCGTCGCATCTCAAGAGGAAGCGCTCTCCACAGGAAAGGCGAGAGGAACTCCAGGGTCGTGCCACCATTCCCAGAGTCCCCCAGAGGTCTCAGTCCATTCCAGGGAAACCTGTTTTCCATGCACTGCCATGACTTTCAAGCCGAGAAACGACTCACACAACGGTGGCATTTGGGACAGCCGTGTGGGAAACCCTCGTGGGAAAGCCTCGAGGGAAAGCCACAGATCCCTTGCTGCCCGCGAAGGGAAGCGCGACACTGCAGCTAGAGCTCAGGAGTAGAGCCCACCTGCATGGCCCCATTCGAGACGAGGACTGACTCCCGTGGGGAGACTCCAGAAGTACCCCAAGATCCATGTCAGCGCTGGAGAGGAATCCTCAGGTTCCGGCACCCACTCCACACGAGATCGTAGGCCCCGGCATCGACGGGAGAGGAATTCCGAGAGGTCCCGAGTAACTCGCATAGGAATGGCCTTTCCAGAGGCCACCAAATCAGGTCCCTGAGGTCCCCGTCGTAAGTCGAGAGCACCTGTCGCAACTCGAGAAAATCCAGGAGGTTCTCCCCTCCAGGCGAGATGAGGCCCATTTCCGCTGAGGCGACTCGAGGCTAATCACACCTAACCTCTGAAACTTCCAAAGGGTCCTTCACGTCCTTGCTGCAACTCAAGAATTTCCCCGACATACCTGTCTCCACTCGAGAGGAAGCACGAGAGTCCTGCCCACATCCAGAGGAGCCCCGTTTCCGTCTCCTACTCGAGAGGAGGGATCCATTCCCTGCGTTGTCGGAAAGAATTCCCGGTGTTCCTGTAGCATCTCAAGAGGAGGCGCTCTCCACAGGAAAGGCGAGAGGAACTCCAGGGTCGTGCCACCATTCCAGAGTCCCCCAGATGTCTCAATCCATTCCAGGGAAACCTGT